>NC_091566.1:293355-298355 GCF_042767895.1 Penaeus vannamei
GCCATTATCATTACTATCACTATCATTACTATTGTTCTTGTTATTATTTTCTTTTGTTATAAACATAATTAATGATGTTGATGATAAAGATAATAGCAGTAGTAATGATCATGAGTAAAATAATAATAATGTGCTCGTGGACCACAATGGCCAATGCTCCCTTTTTCTATACATTTCTACGTCTTCTCTGTCATCCGTATATTTGCTTTGCCTTTTTTTTTGGCGCCACTTTATCATGCTCGTATTCTTTCGACCCAAAGCTGTTCGTTTCCCGCTGCTCGTGTCTCGTCTTAGATACGAACTCTTGGCTCAACGTTTCCTCTGAAGCTTCTCTCTCCTCTGTCCGAACTGCCTTCCTCTCCTGACCTTCAGACTCGCAACACACCATTCATTTAACTGTATCAATTCAATTGCTTGTTGCTCATCATCATTATTATCATTGTTATTATCATCACCATCAATCATCAATCATCATCATCATCATCAATTCAATTGCTTGTTGCTCATCATCATTATTATTATTGTTATTATCATCATCATCACCATCAATCATCAATCATCATCATCATCATCATCATTATCACCATTCATATTATTGCTAACTTACTGGCAGTGAAAATGGGTCATACTCAGAGCTAACATTAATTCTTCTATTAATTTTCTATTGGCGTAGAGAGCAAGGTGACAGGGGCTTAATAAGAGACCCGAATCAATTAATCAATGAGTGGGCCTAAAAAAAAGAAAAAAGAAAAGAAAAGAAAAAGAAAAAAAGAAAATAAGAAAAAGAAAAAATATATATATATTCAGTATATATCTATATCTATATCTATATCTATATATATACATATATATATGCTCACCATCATATATATATACATTGTATATTATCTATCATCTATATCTATATCTATCATCAATCATCATCATCTATCATCTATCTATCTATCTATCTATCTATCATATCTATTGCTATCTATATATATATACATATATATATATATATATATATATATATATATATATATATATATATATATATATATATATATATATATATGTGTGTGTGTGTGTGTGTGTGTGTGTGTGTGTGTGTGTGTGTGTGTGTGTGTGTGTGTGTGTGTGTGTGTGTGTATGAAAATTAATTTGAATAGCCGTTTCTTGACTGGTCGAATTATTGAAATCTGTCCACCGAATCTAGACTTTTGAAACTTCTATCGGATGTATTTTAGATCAAATAAACTTTTCAGTCCATCGAACCCCAATTTTATTAAACACAGTATATGTACATAGTAAAAATAAAGTACGGAAATATATTTTAAAGCTCACACACTCGCACACTTTTATAAACACTCGTATTGAGAGTAGACAGGAGTGGCCACGTACTTCTCTCTGTCCAAAGACAATAATGGCATTTTTTTTGTTATATTAGGGTAATATTAACACCTGTGTAGCCCTAATTAAACCTAAACATTGATGCGTAAATATTGAAGAAAAGAAAGGGAAACATAATGTTATATGTCACTGCGCGATGTGATTTTTTCTTTTAATATATATAATTTTGAGAGAAAATATTTCGCTGCGGTTTCCCGTCATCACCGCCGGTTTAGAAATATATGCGATAAGGGTTCCAATGAGAACCTCGACCGGCCAAATCCTGCCATATGCGGTGTCCGGGCGTCTAGATCCCCTTGCCTTGGATCCCCGTTCAAGGTCCTTCTGCAGCGCCTCCGTCCGAGACTTTCCTCCCTGCAGACATTTTCTCTTGATTGAGGCACGTCGGTGTGCTTGGAACGGCAGCGGGAGGAGAGGCAGTACCGCCGCTGCTGCCCAGAACCACAGAGAAATGTATTTCCTCGCATTTCACTCTCTTTTTTTTATGATTCGGGACGACAGAGACCTAAGTACATGGCAAAGAATCTCCAGAATCGAAATATGGCGGAGCGAGAACCTTCCCTCCTTCGTTTAAGTCCGTGAAGCAATTTTGCCGGATGCAATTTTGATACATGTTGCAAAAAAAAAAAAAATAAAATAAAAAAATAAAAAATCTAAAGATGCACTGCTGAACAAGGCACTCGTCGACAATGAGTGCCAGTTCACTCGAATATTGGCTGGCGGACAGAGTGCCTTCCTTGTGTAAGTATTGAGGAAGTTGGCAGACCGGGCGAGAGAATGCATCCATCTATAGTACGTGCTCTATGAACGTGCAAAGATGGGTATTACCTACTCATACATGAGTAATGAGAGCGTGGTTTTGCGCACATTCTCCGCTCGGTGGAAATTGACTTGGCAAGTCCGAGCCTAAGTCAGGTGTGCTGAAGGATTTTTTATGAAAGATGGAATAATGTTCTGCCGTGCTGATAGGGATAAATAAGTACCCTCCCTATCCACACACACGCACACACACACACACACGTACACACACACACACACACACACACACACACACACACACACACACACACACATACACACACACACACACACACACACACACACACACACACACGCACGCTCGCACGCAGATATATATATATATATATATATATATATATATATATATATATATATATATATATATATATATATATATATATATATATACACACACACACACAAATACACACACACACACACACACCCACACACACACACACACACACACACACACACACACACACATATATATATATATATATATATAATATATATATATATACAATATGTATATATATATATATGTATATAGAGAGAGAGAGAGAGTGAGAGAGAGAGCGAGAGAGAGAGAGAGTGAGAGAGAAAGAGAGAGAGAGAGAGAGAAAGAGAGAGAGAGAGAAAGAGAGAGAGAGAGAGAGAGGGGATGATATGTATCTGTATGTACTTAAGAAGTATATATATATATATATATATATATATATATATATATATATATATATATATATATATATATATATATATATATATATATATATATATATATATATATATATACACACACACACATATGTATATACATAAACATATATGTATATTTATTTATTCCTTTATTCACACGCCCATGCATGTCAGGGAGTACGTGTGCGTGTCTTTGAGTGTGTGTGTTTTTCCCCGTGTCTGTGCGCGCGCGCGTGTGCTCTGACGCACAAGGAGGCTCTCCTAATTGTCCTCGGGAATTATAATTCGACCAGTTGCTTAAATTGTTCTCTTCCTGTTCCTCTGTTCCTCTCTTCGCGGCCATTGTCCCGGACGCAGCAACCTGTCTCGCAGTTCTCCCCGAAATTTCTTTATTTTGTCTTCTCTTGATGAAGGCGCCGGGCTAAATTGTGTTCGTTGCGAGCTGTTGCAGATTTTTTACACTTGAATATACGAATGGATTTTTATAAAACTCAGGCGCATAGTATGATAAAATGAAAGTTTTGCAGTCCCTCTACTCCGGAAGAGCTTGGGTGAAGGCATAAGCTCATTACAAGATCATCCAAACCCTGTAACTATGAACAACAGAGAGATAAGGTTCACGTCCCGGCGAAAGGGGAACCGTGGCACCCTCTCGCCGCCCTCACTTCACCCCGGTTCGTGCGCACAAATCATGAGGACCCGAGCTCTTCAGACCGCACATGAGGCCGCCGTCAGGACCCCTTCATACCCGCTACTACCAACACACAATAAGATTATTACTCGCACATCATCATCACAAAAGGAAATTGTTATCGTCGGCACCACAGAGACTCGCCAACCCCCCCTTTCATTTCACCATAAATGACATTTCACCGTCATTGCGCTACAGCATGCTTTCCGCGCTGAACTGAGCATTAATGCCAGGGGCTTTTCCGAACCGTAAACTTGTCCTCCTCTCCTCCCTTGCCTGCGACCCCTCCCCTCCCCCTGCCTGTCCTCCCTCTCCCCCTGCCTGTCCTTCCCCTCCCTGCCCGATCCCCCTCCCCTTCCCTTGCCTTTCCTCCCTCCCTGCCTGTCCTTCCCCTCCCCTCCCCTTGCCTGTCCTGACTCCCTGCCTCTCCTCTCCTCCCTGCCTTTTCTCCCCCACCCTTGCCTGTCCTCCCTCCCTGCCCCGACCTCCCTTTCCTTGCCTGTCCTCCCCATCCCCTCCCCTCGCCTGTTCTCCCTCCCTGCCCGACCTCCCCCTCCCCCCTCGCCTGTCCTTCCTTTCCTCCCCCTCCCCTCCCCTCTGCCTTCCTCCCCCTGCCCGACCTCCCTTTCCTCCCTCGCCTGTCCTCCCTCCCTACCCGACCTCCCCCTTTCCTCCCCCTGCCCGACCTCCCTCCCTGCCCGACCTGTCCTCCCCATCCCCTCCCCTTGCCTTTCCTCCCTCCCTGCCTTTCCTCCCCTCCCCCTCCCACTGCCTGTCCTCCCTCCCTGCCCGACCTCCCTTTCCTCTGCCTGCCCTCCCCATCCCCTCCCCTCGCCTGTCCTCCCTCCCTGCCAGTCCTCCCCCTCTCCTCTCCCCTGCCTGTCCTCCCCCTCTCCTCTCCCCTGCCTGTCCTCCCCCTGCCCGACCTCCCCTCCCCCTCGCTTGTCCTCCCTTCCCTCCCCTTCCCCCTCCTCCCCCCCTTGCCTGTCCTCCCTCCCTCCCCTCCCCTCGCCTGTCCTCCCCTCCCCTCGCCTATCCTCCCTCCCTGCCCGACCTCCCTTTCCTCTGCCTGTCGCGCGGCCTCCACCTTGCGTTCCTTCCTTGACCTCGTTCTTTGTCCGATGCTCCGTGGTTTCCTCCGCCGCCGGAATGACCGGATTCCCCCCTTGACTCGTGGCTTTTTATCCGTTCATTCGTGTATCACGTTTCGTCTTCTTTTTACCCGGTCTTGTCTAACCTTCGATTCCGTGTTGCTCTGGGCTGGTCGGCACCTTCTTCTAGGCTTTTCCCGGCTTGGTTTGTGTGATAGTCGTTTGTGTGCGTCTCTTCCCTCTTCTATTCGCCCCGGTTTTGCAAGGAAGAAAATACGGATTGAAGATTGGAAAATCGCTGGAGACAATATCCGAAAGGGAGGAGG
>NC_091566.1:303355-305855 GCF_042767895.1 Penaeus vannamei
ATGTGCAATCCGTACAGCTCTCTCTTTCGTGTAATGTTTCTGAGATTTGGTACACACGAGCTAAAACCAAAATTGCAAATCAAGGTGCAAACACCTTGATTTCTGTGAGAGGTGAAGAACTATTTTTTGACTCAGTGGTTAGTATTTTGTAGGTTCTTCCTCGCCTGTCTCGGGGTGCAGACCGCACAGCGTTTCTGCGGCTTTATCGAGAACTTATCCATAGCAAACTTGACTTTGGATGTGAGACTTATCCATCAGCAACTCCTACTGTTCTCCATATGGACTCTGCACATAATGCAGCTCTTAGAATCTGCAGAGGGACTTTCAGGTCTTCACCTCTGGAGTCCCTGTATGCTGAGAGTGGAGAACTATCTCTTTCATTACATCAGGGCAGCATGCACCTTATGCAGTATACGAGAAAACAAAGGATTCCAGGATCTCTCCAGTTCTCCCTTTGACCCAATATAGTCGAGCTGGATTGGTCGGAATAGAGAAGGGGAGAAATCCGAAGCAAGAATCAGGGAGAGAATTCAACACACTTCTAAGTACCAAGGATCAGATGTAATATATACAGATGGTTCGAAATCTGGACTTTCCAGTAGTGAGTTTTTCTTCTGCAGCCTCGCTCTTCACTACAGAGTTCCATGCCATCCTTGCAGCTGTCAAAATGACTAGAGATCTTAGGAACCATTCTATTAGAATATATGGCGACTCTCGTAGTCCTCTGCAAGTAATCAGAAGTTTGAGTTCATCACATGCAGTGGTATAGGCAGTTCAAAACTGGATAGCACTGATGTCAGCACGTAAAAAGATAACTTTGCGCATGTTGGTATCAGTGGGGAATGTGCGAGCCGACCTGAAGGGCAAGGCAGCCCCTATAATGCTCGTTTTCCTCTCCCATAAACCGATTTGGAATCCAGCATTAGAGGTCTTGGCGATAAAAGGAGGGAGCAATGGAGGCAAACAGAGAGATTAGAGATGGCAGTTGGGTGACCAGCGTCCATCCCATCCAACGAGTTGCAGTTGTGTAAACAAGGCTGAGAATCGGGAACACAAGGCAGACTCACGGACTAAAAGTGAAGCACGTTGTGAGGGATGCCAAGAGCCAGTAACGGTTACACATGTAGTGTAGATGGGCAGTATTCTCAGACCATAGACTATATACTTCTCTCCATATATTCTGAATAGCGTATTGGGGAAGCCTTATTAGCTTCCTAAGGGAGACTAATATTTTAAATAAAATTTTCTTATGCAGCAATGATTTTATACGTTCAAAGCATGATACTTGTCCAAAAAAGTACATTTCTAAAACATGATATTTCCAATAATTTTATACTCTTAAAGCATAATAATTGAAGTTTTTTTATATACATTTCTTGGTATTATTAAACGTTTTTTTTTAAGAACTCACCCCGCCTTTACCTCTTGCAAGGAGTTTAATTGTATTGCCATATGTCGTACAAATGGAGTCTGAAACTCCGCCTCAGACAGACTCAGAGCGACGGAAAAAAGCGTCCAAGACCCTCTGTTGTCTGCCGAATCTGGTGGTCGCTGCTGACACGCTAAGGCAGAGAAGAACTTGACATATGGAGAGTTTATTGAACACTCCTTTGGGCATTCATTGAAGGGATTCATCATAGCGTGCTTTGGTTACAGAAAGAGAGGGAGAAAGAAGGAGAGGAGGAGAAAGAATAAATTGGATAGACGAATAATTGCAGAGATAAATAGATAGATAGTAAGACAAATAGAAAGTGGGAGAGAGAAGACAGACAGAATAATTGTCAACAAATAGACGTACAGAACGTTCTTTCAGATAGATAGTATGTTGTGGCCCTGTGACATTGCAGTGTTGCACTTCTGAAAATGGCGTGTGTTGGTTAAAGTCATTTGGTAAAAGTTCATTTTCTGCTGTGATAGAGCAGGAACGCCTAATTACATATTGGCTGTGATATTCCCAAAAACTTGCGGTGAAGGACAAAAGTAACGATGCTTATTTTAGTACAGTTGCAATGCCAAACACGCTTGCGTAAGCCTTGCAAACATTGCGAAAACCTCGCATATAGGGTGCCAGTACTAGTACTAGTGCCAGTATCTGCATCTGCATCCATAGCGCTTCTCCTGCCCGGTACTTGCCATTAGCAAGCCACGGCACGCGGCGATGCAGTGCGCCGTAAACAACAGCGACACAGCCACGGGGGCCGCCGGGGAGGGAGCGGCAGAAGACCCCCTCCGCTCTTAGAAGCCTCGGCGCGGCGGGAGATCAAACCGTACGGGCTGCTTCAAGAGTTTAGACCCGTGGTTTAGGCCTTTTGCACAAGATGGCGGCTTCTCCAGACACTCCTCTACAGATAGTTCATGACTCCTGCTCCCAGGGCTCTCCATCTACTGGCTTTCTTGATCTTGGTCCAAGAGACCTCTAGACCCAAGGGTTTGCTTCGTTGCTAAATGCATACAGGACTTCCAATAACAGAGAGAACAGCAAATTCAGCAAAGTCAAAAT
>NC_091566.1:318355-320855 GCF_042767895.1 Penaeus vannamei
CGTGCTCGCTCGCAGTCTCCTTGTCAGCAACACGGAGGCTGCAGTTCGCGTCCTTGTGAGGAATTTCTGTCATTACGGCGCCTGTGATTGTGTCGGACGGAGATCGCCACAGCCAAGGCGCCTCGAGGGAGAGTCCGGAGGAGCGGTCGGGCGATAAGAGGGTCACGAAACCTGATCTAATTCAAGATGGCGACTTTAACCTAAGCCAAGCGACCACTGAGTAGCCTCGGGGCACCCCTCTTGACGCGCCAGCAGGGTGCTAGAGTCACGGAAGGATGTCAAGTGACAGAACCAGGCAGAAGCCGCCGATGCCTTCAGCGCCAGGGTCTACAGAAGGACTTTGTCCAGCGCCGCGATGCCGCTCGCTCCCAAGACACTCGAGGTGTATAGTTTTGTTTACTTAACGCCCTGTGCTATGCGCATTTAACACCAGCAAAGAGTCAAGGCCGTGAAGGCGATCATGTCTACAAGACTTGTAGGATTTTACAGTACGCACCCGTCTCTCTCTCTCTCTTTCTTTCTCTCTCTCTCTCTCTCTCTCTCTCTCTCTATATATATATATATATATATATATATATATATATATATATATATATATATATATATATATATATATATTTGTGTGTATGTGTGTGAGTGTCTGTGCGCGCGTGTGTGTGTTTGTGTATATATTTATATATATGTGTGTGTGTACGTATCCATGTTGACAAATGTAGAAAAGGTATGAATGAGACTGGATATCTTCACAATACAAGAGATGTATTTGACCGGTTTCGATTACGTCTTCATCAGAAATACATGTATTTCTGATGAAGAAGTAATCGAAACCGGTCAAATACATCTCTTGTATTGTGAAGATATCCAGTCTCATTCATACCTTTTCTACGTGTGTGTGTGTGTGTGTGCTCACAGCCCGAGCATAAATAAAACGTGTACAGTCGAGCGTACACACCCACGAATGCGTGGACGGCCGAGCGTCCACCTTTCTGGCCATACATCAATTGGGAGAAACAGAAATAACAGATTTATACGTTCAAGTTCCCCTCTGGTGCCCGGCGTCCCCTCGCTCCCCCGACCGCTGCGTCCGTCGGCCGTTTGTCCGCGTCACGCCGTCCAGCTCGGTCACCCGCTGAGGCTGATGAGGCCCTCGCCGGGGGGACCCCAGGGGCAGTCCGGGCCTCGCCAGGGGGACTCCAGGGGCAGTCCGGGTCTCACATGTGTGCACAATTGCGCACACACATGTACATGTGTGAGGGATGGGGGACTGTTTGTTTTTCAGTTTTTTTTTTTTTGTTTTGTTTAGTTTTTTAAATTCATCTACATTCTACTTCGCTCAGCGCATGCACGCCACCCCTCCAGTGGAATGAGGCTTTGGACGAAGCCCTTAGCGAGGCTGGCGCTCGGACCGACGACAGGCGCCGAGGGAGGCCGGGACGAGGGCGAGGACCGAGCCAGGACGCCGCACGGACAAGGGCGCTTCCTGACGCGTTTCTCCCTTCCCTTCGGGGCTTTTTCCTTCCCCGGGGGGCTTTCCCCTCTGGGCCCCCCTTTCGGGGCCAGGGTTTAAATCCGGTGAAAAAGGAAAAGGCCTCGTTTAAGTTTCAAACCTTTTTTTTCCCGGGCCGGGGCCTTCCCGAAAAAAGGGGTTTTTCCAAAAACTGGAAAAAAAAAAACCCCTTTTTTCCCCTTTAAGGGGCCCCTTTTTTTTTCGGCTTTTAAAAAAAGGGGAAAGTGTCTTTTTCCAAAAGGAAATTAAAAAAACCAAAAAAGGGTTAGGGGGGCCACTTTCCCGGCCCAAGGGGTTGAACCAAAAATTTAAACCCTTTTCTTTCCCCTGGTGTCCTAGGGCCCCCTTTAAACCGAGGGAACCCCTTGCAAAAAAAAATAAAGGAATTTTTGGGTTTTCCCCTTCATTATTTTTAACCCAAATTAAGCAAAATTTTTTAAAAAAAAAATTAAAAAACCTTATATTTATTTTTCCTTTCTCCCTTTTTTTTTTTTTTTTTTTTTTTTTTTTTTTTTAATTTCCCCCCCCCCACCAGTTTTTCCCCCGTTCCCTTTTTCCCCCTTTTTGTTTTTTAAAAAATAAAGGTTTTGGAAAAATTTAGCCAATTTATTTTTTAAAAAACAATTTAATAAAATTTTTAAAAAGGAAACCGCCAAGGCAGGGAAAAGGAAAGAAAAAAAAATTTAAATTTTTTCCGGCTAAAAAAAAGAAAAGGGGAGGGGGGCCCCTTAAACCCCGGTTTTTGGGGGCCAAACCTTGGAATTTTCCCCAAGAGGGGGGGATTTGGTTTCCTGAAAAGAAAAAAATCCTGTAAATTAAATTTGACCGAGCCCGCCCCCAACCCCCCCAAACCCCAAACAAAAAACCCCAAACCCCCCCCCCCCCCCCCCCCCCCCCCCTTAAAATTTTTTGGGGGATTTTAAGGGAGATAAAATCCCTTTAATGTTTTTTTAAAATTTTTTTAAAAAAAAGAATTTTGTTATTTTTTAAATT
>NC_091566.1:325855-330855 GCF_042767895.1 Penaeus vannamei
GAATTTAGTTGAAGTTAATCTTTATAATTCTAGAACTTTCAAACATAATTCTCCTTTTTTATCAGACTGATAATAACAAAAAAGGATCAGCAACTTTTCCAGTCCCCATTTATGATCGAATTGTGATAATTTATCTCGATATTATTATGATACATCATTCTTTATTTTGTACATATCTAGTGCACAGATAAGCTGCTCAGTCATCTGTATGTTAATATCATTTAAGAATTATTAAGACAAAATAGTGAAATATATAAAAGAGAAACCGAAGAAATCCAAATACATTAGAATTAATATAAAATAAATTTGTACAAACACTTTCAGCTTTTAATGAATAGTTAATTAAAGTCGATTTTTTTAAGTGACGGTGCTTGGCGGTCACAACAGAGTGCACTTACTTAGCCGGGGGCCAATGTAAGTTAAACACTTTGTTTCGCTCAAATACTCCTAAAACCCAAATGTGCGACACTTTCCTTAAATAATAAGATGGACAGATAATTAATGTAAAATACCTGTTTTAACTTGAAAACCAGTGTTTGGTACAACACACACACGCACGCACACACACACGCACACACACACATACACGCACACACACACACACACACACACACACACGCACACACACACGCACGCACACACACACACACACACACACGCACACACACACGCTCGCACACACACACACACACACACACACACACACACGCACACACATGATAAATATCAACAGGAGTGCTCGCGAGTCATGAAATAAAACCGCAGGCAGATCAGCCAAACATACATTAATAACAATTTCTTTCTCCTTGACAGAAGACAGAGATCCGAAGTGAGAACCGGCCTAATGGGGTGAGGAGGCGATGGCTGGTACACCGTCTTGGGCGGATGGTGAGCAGAGCCAGAAGAAGAGACTGAAGAAGAGACTGCTCTACATATGGCCTTTATCGACCTCGAAAAGGCTTTGGGGAGGACGCCGAGGCAGGAGGGCTGGCGGAACCGAGGCGAGAGGACGACGCCAAGATGAAAAAAAGGAGAATATACTGTCGCGGGCTGAAAGGAGTGATGCGGGTCGTTGGGTGCGCTTTGAACCGAGTCGTTGTTCAGGATTTTGTCGTCTGTGTTCAGTGTTGTTATGTAAGACAGACAACCGATCAAAGATCCACCGTCTGTTCCGCTCAGGGCCTCACTCGCCGATCGCCACGGTCTTCCCAGTAGACAAGGTGAGTCAGTACTTGGGGGGCTAGAATACTGGTAACGAGTTTCAGAGGAAAAAGGGAGAGGCGAGAGGGAACAAAGGGAACGGGGAACGAAAAGGGGGGATGAACATAGAAATGCACGAGTGGAAGTAAAGGCGATGACGTCACAGCATGGGAAGGATTCGGAAAGAGTAGGACAGGTCAGATTTTCTCGAGGAAATACTGAGCAAAATGTCGACAGGGTTAAGGGAATATACGACCAAATTTGCATAACTAACGGAAGCCTCTGGGGTACTTTGCAGAAGGCGAGAACTTGTCGAGCTAAAGGCAAAATTCCACAGGGCAGTAGCGATAGCCTGGATGCTGCGCTGGCCACAGCATCTACGCAACGAGGGAACATAAGAATCTTTAAAAGTAATCTCAGTTTACTCATAAAGGTTTACTCGGTGATTTTACAAAATTATGCGCGGTCTCTTTGGCCTCCGCCTGCCCGAGGGGGAAAAGGGGGGACTGACTGACGGCCCCTTTCGCCGTGGTGAGGTTTTAACTGTCTTTTCCTTACTATTTTGGGAAAGAAGGAAGGGAAAGACGGGTCAGGGCGGGGACGTGCGAGGCTGCAGTGGATACAGCCTTACTAGATGTGCATCGCTTTTTCACAAATTAGAAATTCAGGTGCTACCCCGAAATATAAAGAACAGATTGTCGAAAAACTATTCTCAATAAGGTGTTCAAGATCCGTGCAGTCTGGTTTAACTCCCGTTGTGACCGAAGACGGACTGACAAGCTATTTTCTGGCAACAGGAACATTGCATAAACCTCTAAAAACATAAGTGAGGGAGTAACCCTGGGGGAGTCTACTGCCGCAGTGCTGCTTGTGCCAAAGGGCTTTTCGTGCGGGAGCGGCCGAGCGGTGAGGCCCCTCCGAGGGCGCGGGGGCCTCCGGTAAAATGTGGCCGCAAAATGAAGGCGAAGAATGAAAACTTTAAAAGAAACGGTAAGTGCAAACCCACAAAAGAAATAAAATCTTGTATCAACATAATAATAAAACACAGAACACCGAGAGTTCTTAACAGTGGGTTTCCCTGTTTTCTTTTATCATTTCCCTGTTTCAGTAATACTTGCGACACTTACTGAAATCAAATAAAATAACGAATAATAAAAATGATCCTGTCCACAACTTGCAAAAATAAAAGGTACATAAAAAGGACTAAAAACGTTCCTAATATCTACTAATAGCACGTCTTTAGTTATATACAACAGTTTTACACATATAATATGCCATAACTTAAAACAAAAGACAAAACATATCTGTACAACAAAAAGGGTGTTTCCCAATATTATAGTCGGAAACCTGAACAATTGCTACCGATAAGATAATGATAAGATAATGTACCTTTATATTCCTCATCAGCACACCAAGGGTTTGGCTGTTTCCCCCTTTCCTCTGATCTCTGCTCTATTATATGTTTATATATATATATATATATATATATATATATATATATATATATATATATATATATATATATATATATATATATATATATATATATATATATATATATATATATATGTATATGTATATATATATTTTTATTTTTTAATATGTATGTGTATGTATATATATATATATATATATATATATATATATATATATATATATATATATATATATATATATATGTATATATATATATATATATATATATATATATATATATATATATATATATATATATATATATATATATATATATATGTATGTGTATATATATATATATATATATATATATATATTTATTTATATATATGTATATATATATATATATATATATATATATATATATATATATATATATATATATATATATATATATATATGTACATATATATATATATATATATATATCATAATGACATACACATATATTATTATAGGGGTATTATTATTAATATTATTATATTATTATTATATTATTAATATTAATATTATTATTAAAGTTTTATATATTATTATTATATATATATTATTATTATTATTATTATTATATATATTATTATTAAAATTAAAATGATTTAATAAAAAAACCCCATAGATATAGGGGAAAATATTTATATATATTATTATTATTATTTTTTAATTTTTTTAAAAAATTTACTATTTTAAATTTCCCTTTATTTTATTTATTATTTATTTATTTTTATTTTATTTTTTTTATTTAAAAACTATTTATTATTATAATTAATATATTATTAAAAAAAAATTATTTTTATTATTATTATTAAATTTTTATTATTATTATATATATTATTTATTATTATTATATATATATTATTAAAATTATATATAAAAGACATATTTAAAATTAATAATTTTTTTATTAATATATATATATATATATATTATATTATTATTATAATTTAAATATTTTTAAATATTATAAAATTATTATTATTAATATTTCCTATTTATTATTTTTATTTTTATTTTATTTTTATTATTTAAAATTAAAAATTTAATATTTTAAAAATTATTTATAATAAATTATTTATATTTATATATATATATATTAATATTATTAATAATATTACATATTATTATTATTATTATTATTATTATTAATTAATATTAATTATTATCAAATATTATTAATTAATATTATTATTATTATTATTATTATTATTATTATTATTTATTATTATTATTATTATTATTATTATTATTATTATATATATATATATACTATTATTATTATTATTATTATTAATAGTTATTATATAATATATTATTATTAATATTATTATTATTATTATTATTTTAAAAATTATATTATTATTATTAATATTATTATGTTTAAAATTTAATATATTATTATTATTATTATTATTATTATTTATTATATATTATTATTATATAAATAATATAATATACATATTAAATTTAATTATATATTATATATATTAATTATTATTATTATTAATATATTAATAATATTATTATTGTTAAAAATTTAATATATATATATATATTATTATTATTATATATACATATTTATTTAATATATTATATATATTATATATATATTATATATATATATATATATATATATATATATTATTATTATTATTATTATTAGAGAGAGAGAGAGAGAGAGTGAAAGAGAGCCTGCGCTTGTTAACAGTAGCGTTTGCGAGGGAGATGTTCAGTCGAGTGTCTAGTTTTACGCTTGACCTCTGCTCATCAGGTCAGGCAGCTGAGGTCGGCAAAAGAAAAAGAAAAAAAGAAAAAAAAAGTAATCTTGGTCTGAGAGGTTCTTAACAATCATGTGGATTTCTATTTCATCTTGATTGTGCATTATTAAACCATTAAAATGCGTCAAAATAAAGGCTGAGCATAAAATACACATAATTAAAACAATTAATCACACTAAAAAACGGACGAGTAAAAATGAAACGTAATTAAAAGCACTAAAAAAAGGTCTTCAACTCGCCTTAATGAGGGATACCTGGCGGGAAGGGTGAAACGAGGTCGTTACCCTGAGGTGACCCGCAAATAGCTGGGTCGAATGTGTTTGTTTTACATGTTAGATCATTTAGAAAAAATAACTACTAGGCTGCTCGAAGAATTTGCAATCTTAACAGACTACTGCCGGCGTTTTTTTTTTCTAAGGGGGGGGGGGTGTCGGTAGGTCTGCTCTGCCGTTATAAACTATTTATCGCTAATGGTTCAATGGCAATAGTAATTAATTAAGAATTTGCAATCTTAACAGACTACTGCCGGTTGACGAACACAACTAAGTACGC
>NC_091566.1:355855-358355 GCF_042767895.1 Penaeus vannamei
GCCCGAAGGATAAAGAAGGATCACACGGCGCGTGGGGACGGACGCGGGAAATTGATTAAGTCGGGCGAGTATTGGCTTCCGGACCATACAAGAGGCGTGGGTAAGTGGGTTCCGCGGACCCGTACTTTGTTTTTTTCCTCGGTTCACCCTTTTCGTCTTCTCCATTGCGCCCTTCTTACTCCCCGTTCTTACTACTTACTTACTTCTTACTTACTTCATGAGCTTATCTCGGGAAAGTTATTCGTATAGATGTAAATATTTAACGCTATGTGGAGGGTCTGCTTGGTTAAACCTCGTTCGTCCTGTACTTTGTCGGACCCGTACTTTGTTTTCTCCTCAGTTCACCCTTTTCGTCTTCTCCATTGCGCCCGTCTTACTCCCCGTTCTTACTACTTACTTACTTCTTACTTACTTCATGAGCTTATCTCAGGAAAGTTACTCGTATAGATGTAAATATTTAACGCTATGTGGAGGGTCTGCTTGGTTAAATCTTGTTCGTCCTGTACTTTGTCGGACCCGTCCTTTGTTTTTCCCTCAGTTCACCCTTTTCGTCTTCTCCTTTGCGCCCTTCTTGCTCCCCAAATCATCATGAGCTTATCTCAGGAAAGTTATTCGTGTAGATGTAAATATTTAACGCTATGTGGAGGGCCTGCTTGGTTAAATCTTGTTCGTCCCGCTTGCACGAAGTTCTTTGAAAAAGAGCGAACTTGAGAGGCATTTTCGTTCCCTGTTCTTAGCCATTTTAGTTCTTAGTTTCTTTTGCCATTTGTTTTGCTTCCAGTCGAGAAATGTGTCTTTTAACAGCTGTTATAGAAATCCAGAAATATTTGCTTTGAAATCATCATCATCATCACCATCATTTTCAACATTAATGTTATGATGGTTATTATCATTATCATTATTATCATTACTGTTATTATTATTATTATATCTTTATTACTATTATCCTTGTTATAATTATTATGATTATTATCATTATTGTTATCATGATCTTCTTAATCATTATTCATATTGTTATTATTACTATTATTTTTTCTATCACTATCATAATAATAATAGCCATCATTATCATTATTATTAATATTATCATTATTTTCATCATTATTAGCATCACAGTTATTCTTATCATTAATATTGCTAATGGTTGTAATTATCACTATCATCATCATCATCTTTACGATTATTATAAGCATTATCGTTATTATGATAATGCTTATGTCCTCCATGTTTCTTTGAGTGAACACAGCAAGGTCGACAATTGAACTAAAAAAAAATGGTTAATTATCTATGCTGTCAATTCGCAAGCATTGTTTGGATATTATTTGCAAGCAGCTGTTTTAAACTGTAAAGGATGAGTGACTGCGATAGAAATCCTGAGACAGACATCGTTCTCACAATAGTTCTCTTGAACAGCTGTTGTGAAAGAGAGAATAGTAATACGTCGAGAGATCATTCTCAGAGATATTAGTGTGTTTTCGAAATGTTTACACACATAGTCTCGGCAGAATACACAAACGAATGAACTAACTAATGAAAATAACTAATAACTAATGAAAAACAAAGTGTTTTGCGAGCTGTTACTCAGATCCACTGACACAGTTATTGCAGCGACTGTTGCTGTCCCTCCTATTAAAAAGATGCTAGATTAATTGTCATTGTAGTAAAGCGAGGCTGTTATCGCTGACCTAATTAGTATGACGATCACCTGGCACTGTAACTGGAATTGTTATTGCTAATAAAATATTTTATCTAATGCTGTTATCGCTGCATTCATTATCATAACATTAACAGTTGCTGGTATAATCATTTAGATCGTTTTCCTTAATATTATCATTTTCATCCTTATCGTTATTGGTCATAAATCGCTTATTGTTGATATAATCTTCATTGTGGAAGTAGTTATAGCAGTAGTAGGAGTAGCAAGAGCAGTAGTGGTAGTAGGTGTACCACTGTTATCCTTAATGATGATGTTTTCGTTATGATAATAATCAATATCATTATCATTATCATCATTATTATCATCGTCATCGTTGCCATCATCATCATCGTCTTTGTTCGTCGCCGTAACCATCATCATTCTTTTCATTAACATCATCATTAATATCATCACAGTTATCATGCACGCAATCTTCATTTACACCAGCATGATCCCTATGATAAGACCAGTATCATGCCATTATGAATTATATCTTTTCTACAACTGTTATCTCCCATGACACCGCAGAGGACAGCCAACATCATATCATGAAAATTCCATGAAAACACCATGAAAATTCCATGAAAATATCATGAAAATTCCATGAAAACATGAAAATTCCATGAAAATATCATGAAAATTCCATGAAAATATCATGAAAATTCCATGAAAATATGAAAATTCCATGAAAACATCATGAAAATTCCATGAAAACGTCATGAAAATTCCATGAAAACGTCATGAAAATTCCATGAAAACATCATGAAAATTCCATGAAAACGTCATGAAAATTCCATGAAAACG
>NC_091566.1:363355-365855 GCF_042767895.1 Penaeus vannamei
GCATAAAATCACTATCAGCTGGATGCTGTTCTTCCATTTCACAAAGGGGAAGATATAACGCAAAAGAAGTGCTTTTATACCTCGCCCTTCCTCGCACGTGCGCCTTATCTCCCAAACTTTTCCCTCTCCTTGGCGGAGGGAAGTGCTCTTTCCCCTCCTCAGCCTCATCTCTCTCCCTGTCCGTTCTCCCTCCATATCTCATTATCTTTGCTGACAACTTCCCCCATACGCACAGGGCCGGAAGTATGAGGTTGTTACCTGAATGTCTAAGCTTCAGCCATTGCTCCAAGAGCTCTATAACATTTTCTCTCCAAACCATCCTTTTTCTCACGTCTCGTTACTTATAACGATGCGGGCGCTGCGAACTGAAGCATTTCCGAGCTGGGGGACGCTTACACATACAGCGAAGGGTGAACGGTTTCCCAAGGGAGTTTCGGAGGCACAGCCCGGGCGAGGTTCAGCTTCGCGTATCTGGCTCATCGAATCTCTCTCTCTCGAACCCTGCCTCCTTCAGCCACTGCCTGCCT
This sequence comes from Penaeus vannamei, assembly GCF_042767895.1. Classification (NCBI taxonomy): domain Eukaryota; kingdom Metazoa; phylum Arthropoda; class Malacostraca; order Decapoda; family Penaeidae; genus Penaeus; species Penaeus vannamei. The sequence continues at coordinate 363,883 of NC_091566.1, forward strand.
TTGCTCCCGCCCCCGTCCCCATTGCCAGGGGCTTCCTTCCCGCCGTCATTTGCCTGCCGGTTCCTGGAAGATAGACGGGGTTTCTGTTTTTTAAAGATTGGGCATTGAGATCGACACGAGAGAGTTTGCTTTTCGTGCCTGGATCCCGTGGATGGCTCGGCGCTGCAAGGGAACAAACCCCTTTCGTCCGGATTTTACTTCGCTGCATTTCTTCTTTCTACTTTTATTCGGACCGTGAAAAGGGGAGGGAGAGGCTTCGAACACAGATATCCCTTGCGCGTGAGAGGAAGTTTATGGCGTAAAAATGGAATGTTTACGAGGAGAAAAAGCAGGTCAAATGGATTGTTTTGACTGCTTTTTCTTCGCTGTCGCTTCCCGTGAAAAACAAAATCTGAAAAGGGAATTATTTTACACCGTCTCTATTCTAGCTCGGCCTCACATTTTTGTGTCTAAGATCATTTATCTCACTCTCTCTCTCTCTCTCTCTTTCTCTCTTTCTTTCTTTCTTTCTTTCTTTCTTTCTTTCTTTCTTTCTCTCTCTCTCTCTCTCTCTCTCTCTCTCTCTCTCTCTCTCTCTCTCTCTCTCTCTCTCTCTCTCTCTCTCTCCCTCCCTCCCTCCCTCCCTCCCTCCCTCCCTCCCTCCCTCTCTCTCTCTCCCTCCCTCCCCCTCTTTCCTCCTTTGTTACTGATAGTTAAGCAAATGATGCTAGTCCAGCACTCATTGCAGTTCTTGAGAAAAGTCTCGGCTTTACACGAACACTCAACCCAAAGCCGTTGGTTAAAGCGAGATCTTGAGCGTGCATGACAGCTGAATGCAGAGAGGGCACCTGGACAGCGGCTCCGAGGCGGGGCTGACGACCGCGGCAGCCGAGCCAGAGATCAAACAAGATAAAACGGGGAAAAGAGTTCACAAAATGGGTGTATCTTTTCATCTTTTTGTTTTGTTTCTGCTTTTCGTAATTTGCATTATATATCAATGATTACTCCGGCAAATGATTTAAGGATTGCTAATGTATAGAAAAGAAAAATGATATAATGGATATAATGGATATTAAATTCCGTTCACAAAATGGGTATATCTTTTCATCTTTTTAATTTTTACTGCTTTTCGTAATTTGCATTATATATCAATGATTACTCCGGCAAGTGATTTAACGATTGCTAATTTATAGAAAAGAAAAATAATATAAGGGATATTAAATTCCGTTCAGCATATGTTTGTGTAACTTTATGATACAACTACATGGAAATCTGACTCGAACAAGAAGAATATTTTGTAACGTTCTTGGAACAATAATGCTTATTCTAGAGGCATTGATTTTCGAAAGGTTTTTCTTTGTGTGTGAGTGTTCGTGATTACACAGCTGATAGATTTTTTCTGTTTTCCCACACTGTATTTTCTTCTTTGTTTCTGTCTGGTCCTTTTTCTCTGGGGCTTTCTCTAAACAAGGCTTGTGAGAGCTATAGTTTTTGTAATATATTATGTAGGTGAATATTCATCCCATATACCTATTTGATATAAAATTCGTAGAACCATTATGTCATTCTTGAGAAATATTACTTTTCTTCTTAACTCGTTACGTCCGTGCACAGAAATATGCATAAACAGTTTAGAATTTGTTATTTATTTATTCCAAATCCCAAACGCACACAAGAATCAGATAAACTATAACAAAATTATTTTGACGCTTCTCCGCCTTGCATCCACTACCTGCGAACCGACAGTGCGAAGTGGCAGCCTCGCCTCGTCCTCCACACCGACGGGAGGCTCAAGAAGACCTTCCTGGGCTTATCTGTTTACTCCGTCATCGCCAGCAGAGAGGCCTGTGTCTTCCTCCGTCTCTCCCCATCACGACTTGACGAATCCCAGTTTGTTATTCCTCGCTCACGGGCCCCTTCTGTCCGCCGCGTGAGGGACCTCTCCTTCCACCTCCCACTTAGGCCATCTCGGTGTTTCATTACCATCTCCCAGA
>NC_091566.1:380855-383355 GCF_042767895.1 Penaeus vannamei
GAATTCGTCGTCTGACTCATCGTCTGGGGATGCTGGCATGAATCGTGGTTGCTTCGGGACAGAGTTCGGGACTTCAGAGTTCAGATTCAGAGTTCGAATCACTAATATTTCTTCAGTACGTTTAATAGTCCCCACTCAAGGGAGCGACACTCATCCCAGGACTGAAATAAACGGTGATCCTTCCTTAATAATGTTCAGAATTCTAGCCTGGAGGCGTGTCTTCCCGCGGGGCGAATTAGTTCACCTCCACTTGGGATTCTGAAGGAAAATGAGTTTATGAACATTCCTTAATTCACTCTTTCTCTCTCCATTCATGCACTGAGTAGTTCCCAGGTAAGCAGTAGTTTAGGGCAGGTAGACAGAGACTAACGAGTAGAGACTAACGAGTAGTTGACGATCACGAACGAGTGAATTCATCCGTGGCGAGTGAGCGGGGTGTTGCCGGGACGAACAGCTGATCGATGGTCGGCGACGAGGCTCGACGGCGCGCAAAAAGGTCATCACGCGGGACTTAAAAGCTCAGTAATTGCCTCGTGGGCGTCCGCGAGGGGATCCGCGTCCCGGACAGCGCTCTCACACGGCAGATATTTCGCGGATTTGAAATAACTTCGGATAATGGAAAGGAGTAATGGCTGAGGCGGAGAATATTATGGGATTTTTGTTCCGCTTTTGGCCTTTGAGAGGAAAGCGAAGAGGCAAGGAAGGGACTTCGCCTCAGGCTGAATGACCTTGCTAATGGCCCTTTCTGTAAACAAACTGGCGTCCATTTCTTTCTCTAAATATGCTAATGTACACCCGCTCTTATCTTGTTAAGGTCGATTTTCATAGCAATGCCCATTTATTAAAATATGATAAAATTCGTATATATGTGTATATGTATATATATATATATATATATATATATATATATGTATGTATGTATGTATGTATGTATGTATATATATAAATATGTATATATATAAATATGTATATATGTATATATATATATATATATATATATATATATATATATATATATATATGTATCTATGTATGTATCTATCTGTCTGTCTGTCTGTCTGTCTATCTATCTATCTATCTATCTATATGTATGTGTATACATATAATATATATATATATATATATATATATATATATATATATATATATATATATATACACACACACACACACACACACACACACACACACACACACACACACACACACACACACACACTTCCCAAAGCCCCCTCGGGAGCACACTCTCCCCTGAAAAAACTTCCCTTTCCTTTTGCAGAACAGCCTCTTTTTCCCCGGGGGGGCAAAGTTCCCTCCCTTTTCTGGGGAAAAGGTTTTCTTCCCTTTAACACTTTTTCCCTTCTCCTTCAGCACGGGGTTTCCCCTCTGAGAACGGGTCCTCGAGAAGTTCCTTCTCACAAGGGTTTCTCCTGGCAGGGCCTTTGGGGGGACAACAGCTTCTTCCGCGGGGCCACGGCCCTCCCCGGGGGGGCAAAAGCTCTTTCCTCTGGGCGCCCGGGGGGTCCCTCCCGGACACGCCTCCCCTTTTCGCGGAGTCTTCTTGGGAAAAGGGGTTCTCGGAGAAAAGGGGTTTTTTTCCCCTTTTCCTTTTGGGGGAAAGCCGGAAGGGCTTCCCTCTCCTGAAACCTTCTTCCCTTTCTGAAAAAAACTCTCCTTTTTTTTCTCAAAAGCTTTCCCCCTCTTTCGAAGGGTCTTTTCTGGAAGCCCTTTTTTTGAAAAACGTTTTTTTTTTTAAAAAATTTTTTTTTTGAGAAGTTTTTTTTTTAAAAAAGTTTTTTTTTTAAGAAAATTTTTTTTTTTAAAAAATTTTTTTTCTTGAGACACTTCTTCTTTTTCTGCACACACTTCTTCTTTTTTGAACAAAAATTTTTTTTTTTAAAAAAATTTTTTTTTTTCCAAAAACCCCCCCCCCCACAACACCCCCCCCACAACACCCCCTTTTAAAAAATTTTTTTTTTTAAAAAATTTTTTTTCCACAAAAACCCCCCCCCCCACAAAAACCCCCCCCCACAAAAATTTTTTTTTTAAAAAATTTTTTTTTTTTAAAAAGGTTTTTTTTTTGGGGGGTTTTTTTTTTTGAAAAAAAACCCCCTTTTTTTAAAAAATTTTTTTTTTTAAAAAATTTTTTTTTTTAAAAAGTTTTTTTGGGGGAGCAACTTTTTTTTTTAAAAAATTTTTTTTTTAACAAAAATTTTTTTTTTTAAAAATTTTTTTATTTTAAAAAATTTTCTTTTTTAGAAGTTTTTCTTTTTCAAAAATTTTTTTTTAAAAAATTTTTTTTTTAAAAAATTTTTTTTTTGCGAAGTCTCCTCTCCGAGAAGCCTTCCTTCGCGCCACGGGCTCCCCCTCCGCAGCAACAGCCTCTCCTTCCAAAGACACAAACCAAGCCCGTTCCTGAAGCGCCACCGAGCCATGCAGTCCCATACTTAGCGTCTCCGTAAAGCTGCCTCGTCCCCACCTTCTGCGCAGCGTCCTTTGT
>NC_091566.1:388355-390855 GCF_042767895.1 Penaeus vannamei
TTTATCGCAATTTTCACTTCACTTTACCATGCCTCCATTTTCATGCAGTCGCTGTTACCGTTAACCCCTGCACTTTACGTCCAATAACTGAAACATCAGCATCATGTTGTCACTAATTCTATACGTTTATTTTTTTTTTCCGTATAGCATCAGCGACTGCAGGGCAACCACGGTCAGCATTATCAGTCATAGTGACACGGATACAGAGACGAATGCTTACAACGGCGATTGAACTGTTTTAAGCGGCGAATGACGAGCCACAAACCCTAACGACATGCGCGTATGAGGAAACACATTAGTTGCTGTAAAGCAGGCAACGGCCCAGTTGGTAAGGCTCTGAGTTTAGGTGTACGTGGGTCCCCCCCCTCCCCTCCCCCAAGACGCCGAAGGCTGGGGACGTTCGGCCTACGCGGAGCAAATACGCACACGCCATTCGTACGGACCGGACAAGTCGACGATCACTTCCGCTGTACGTGCATCCGTTGAGTACGCCTGTACCCGCACACACACACATGTATGTCCGCAATGCACACGCGCACGCCGACTTTTAAACGCACATCGGACGCGAACGCCGAAAGAAAACAGCGCAGACGACACCTCGGAGCGACACATATATTCATAACGCAAGACGTACGAGGAACCGCGAGGAATCACCGCGAGGAAAGTGCCACGCATCGCAAGGCGGTCCCTACACGCGCTGCGACTTGGGCCCCGTGAGGACGCAGTTACGACGAGCTGAGGGAGGAACCTTCGCCTCCCAGCTGCTGCCTCTTCTCCTCAGGGTGTCCATGGCGTCTGGTGATAATGACAGGTGCCGGAGAGTATTACTTCGCTCACAACGTAATGACAGGACTTAAGTGATGCGGGTGAAGGGACGACGAGATTTTAAAAAAATACAGAGGATGTACGCTGATGAGGATAAAGCCTATAGACCGTAGCTGTATTAATATCACTTTCATTATAATCGCGTGCTATTTTTTTAAGAATGGGTTTGTACCCTGGACCGTCGCGTCACACTCGCCAGCGCAGTGTGGCCGCGCCCTCCGCCCCTCGTCACCGTCCGGGAGGGGGAGGGGGGAGGGGGAGGGGGAGCTGATACTGCGGGACGAAAAGTGTGAGACAATGGAGGCATCCGCTCGGAGGAGCCTTCTAATGTAGACGTTTTCGCCCGTCTGTTGCGGTTGGGTCGGACACGGCCAGGAATATGCTCAGGCAGGGAATCGAACGAGCTGCATGAAAGGAAACTAATGATTGAACATTTTTGTCAATAAATCACAGACCCGTTTCCTCAAGAGTGACTAAACCTAGAAGACGAGAATACGATTTGTTACTGTGTTTCATATCAGCGTGATTTTTTATCATTATCATTATGCTGATTATTATCACTATTTTTATTATGCCCAAAATCAATATGAACATCATCATTGTGATTGATATTATTATTATCATCACTATTATTGTTATCATCATTATCACTATTAGCAGGACCCGTGGAAATTCTGAGAAAAAAAAATATAATGAAATTAAATGAATAACTAAATATTAGCGATAAGAGGCACCCCTCTATCCCTCTCTGCCCTTTCTCCTTCTACCTTTGGCTTGCCCTCTCCCCGCTCCCCTGCCTTTCCCTCTCGCTCCCCAATCTCCTATAATTTGCCTCCGCCCTCCCACTTTGATCCCACCCCCTCCCCACCCTCCCACCCGCCTCCTCTTCCCACAAGACTCCCACTCCCACCCTCCCACCCCCTCCTCTTCCCACTAGACTCCCCCCTCCACCCTCCCACCCCCTCCTCTTCCCACTAGACTCCCCCCACCCTCTTTCCCACTAGACTCCCCCACCCCTCCTTTGTTCCCTTACCCCTCTCCCTCCTCCCATCCCCCCTTTACGCCGAGCCCCCTCTCCCCCCCCCCCCCACTTCCCTTTCTCCTTGCCCTTCCTCTTTTCCTCCTTAAGCCCTCCTCTCCCCCTTTCTTATCATCCCCCTCTCTTCTCCCTCTTCTTTTCGTCGTCTTCGTCTCAACCTCCCCAACACTTGGTAGCGTAAACAATAAGGCCTAAATTGACGGTCTAACAACTTCAATATATTGTATTTGCCTTGTAGAAGAATGGTGATAATGATGAAAGTAGTAATAGTGGTAATAGAAGAATGGTGATAATATATAATGATAATGGTAATGATAATGATAATGATAATGATAATGATGATAGTAGTAATAATGATAATAGAAGAATGGAGGTAATAAATAATGATAATGGTAATGGTAATGATAATGATAATGCTAATGATGATAGTAGTAATAATGATAATAGAAGAATGGTGATAATAAATAATGATAATAATAATGATAATGCTAGTGATAATGCTAATAATAATGGTAGTAATAATGACAATAACAACAAAAATAACAATAACCACAGTAAGGATACTTCAAATGAGTTATAATAGGATTCCCATGGATCCGTAATGTGCGTGCGTGCGTGTGTGATTCTTTAATATCT
>NC_091566.1:414345-416845 GCF_042767895.1 Penaeus vannamei
AAAGAGGAAAAATGTACGATTCATATCTAAACTTATAGCGTTCTACTATTTCGCCGTGGAAATGTAACAAAGTCCATCATCCCTTTCGTTATTCTTTTACCACTTTGTTCATTATTTTCGCTATCATGGTACCTGTTCTCATTACCACGCCTTTCGTCTTCTACTATCATCAGTATTATTGTATTATTATCTCTCTTATGGTTATCATTATTATTGTTATTGTTACGTATATAATTGATATCAATACTATTACTGATATCATTTTTACTCGAGTCGACCTGTGGGAGTTCCATGGACAAAAAAAAAAAAAGAAAATAAAAGAAAAGTGATACTTCGCCTCTCCGCTCTCCCGCTTTCGCCCTCCATTTGCCTCTCGTCTTCTCTCTCCTTCTCCTTCCCCCTCTCCCTCTCATTCTCCTTTTGCCTCTCTCTCTACCGTTCCCTCTCCCACTCACATTAGACCCTTCGTCTGCCCCTTTCCACTTCCCTCCTTCGCTTCCATATCCCCTTCCCTCCCTCCCCCTTCCTTCTTCTCTGTAAGCACCTCTTCCCTTCCCTCCCTCCTCCTCCCTCCCTCTCTTTCCTCTTCAAGTCCTCATCCGTTTCCCCTCATTTTCCCCTTCCGGCTCTCTTCTCTCCCCTCACTTTCTCCTCTTTAAGCCACCTCTCCTCCCTTTCTCCATCTCCCTTTCTTCTTTAAGCCCACTTTTTCCTCTTCCTTCCTCTTCCTTCCTCCCTTCCTCCCTCCTTTTACCTCCCTCCGGATAGTCGTGTAAAAGACCTCTGAGCATAACGTGGTGTAATAATTATGCATTTGCCTCACAGAAGGAGAATGATAACGAAACAATAACAATGATAATGATAATGATAAAGATAACAAAAATAATGATAATGATAAAGATAACAAAAATAATGATAATGATAAAGATAACAAAATAATGATAATGATTAATATGATAAAAATAATGATGATGATTAATATGATACAAATAATGATAATGATTAATATGATAAAAATAATGATAATGATTAATATGATAAAAATAATGATAATGATTAATATGATAAAAATAATGGTAATGATAAAGATGATATAAATAATGATAATGATTAATATGATAAAAATAATGATAACGAAACAATAACAGTGATAATGATAATGATTAAGATGACAGAAATAATGATAATGATTAATATGATAAAAACAATGATAATGATTAATATGATAACAATAATGATAATGATAAAGATTATTTAGATAATGATAATGATGAAGATAATAAAGATAATGATAATGATAAAGATGATAAAAACAACGATATTGATAAAGATTATTAAAATATTGATAATGATAAATATTCCTTTTTATTGTTATTTTCTTTGTTTTTATTATTTTCTATTATACCATTATTATTATAGTTATCATTACTGTTACTATTACCATTACTATTATTACCATTATTATGATAATTGATATTACTAATAACGTTATTATCACTATTGTTTCTGTTGTTGTTATGATTTTTGTAATTGTTATTATTATTATTATCACTATCATTATGATAATGTCCATTGTTATTATCATTATTATCATTGTTATCATTATCATATTATCATTATTATCACCATTATCATTACAATGATCATTATCATTTTATCATTATTTTTTATCATTATTATTGTTTTTCTCCTTATAATCATTACTGCTATTATCATCATCATCATCATAACTATTATTATTATAATCATTATCAATATTATTACTATCTTTATAATTATCATTTTCATTATTGTGATTATGTTTATTATCATCATTATTATTATATTATGTTTATCATTGCCATTGGTATCATTATTGTTATTGATGTCATTGTCTTTATTATCATTCTTACTAGCATCATAATCATAATTATCATTATCAATGTCATTACTACTGTTAGAGTTGCTGTTGTTGTTATTTTTGTTATCGTCATTATTGTTACTTTAATGTTTTTTATGCTCGCTATGATTATTACCATTGTTGTTGTTAATATCATCATTACTATTACCATTCTAATATTCATTATCATCATCACTGTCATAATTTTCATTACTATATTCATCATTATCACTGTCAACTTTCTTATTGTCATTTCCATTATTATCTTTATTGTTATTATCATTATATCTTTTATTACTACTACAATTACTATTCTCGTTATTGTTAGCATTATGATTATCACTATACTAATTATTATCATTATTATTATTATTACCATTGTTTTCATTACCATGATTAATGTTAGTGATGTTGTTATCACTTTTACAATTACTGCTACTAATTATAGTATTATCATTATTGTCATTAATATCAAATTCATTGTTATTATTGTTTTTTTTTTCATTATTGCTATTATCATTATCATTATTGTTATTATCAACAGTATTTTGATATCAGCATTATCTTATTGTTATTATCAATATTATCATCATTATGATTATCATCATTGCTTTTGTAACT
>NC_091566.1:426295-431295 GCF_042767895.1 Penaeus vannamei
TTCCGGAAACTGTTACGCACTTCGGCCAAGAGGTATTTCGAGTTTATTTGTCAAGAAAGTTACATAGTACAAAACAGCATACTAACATATCGCCTTGATATAATTCAATTAACTTCATAAGCTGCATAATTTATTAATAGTATATTATACCCGAATTAACTAGATAAAACAGAAGACCTGCACGCCAGGGATGCAGGAAGGTCAATACTTATCTAGAAAACATCAGCGTAAAATGGGTTAAAATGAATGAAACGCAAGGTGTAAACTGAACGAAGCATTGTGAATGGGTTTGCCTCCCCGGCCGAAGGGAAGGCCCCCTGGCGCCGAGGGAACCAACCCAGGTGTGGGCGGTACAGTTCGTGATCGTCTTCGGGGCCGGTCATAGCTGCACACGCAAGCACGCACATGCCTGCATACACTCATATGTGTGTATGTACGTATATAGAAATATATTTTTGTGTTTGTGTGTGTGTCTGTGTTTGTTTGTGTGTGTGTGTGTGTGTGTGTGTGTGCGTGCGCGTGAGTGTCTATGTGTGTGTGCGTGCGTGCGTGCGTGTGTGTGTGTGTGTGTGTGTGTGTGTGTGTGTGTGTGTGTGTGTGTGTGTGTGTGTGCGCGTGAGTGTCTATGTGTGTGTGTGTGCGGTTGCGCGTGAGTGTCTATCTGTGTGTGTGTGTGTGTGTGTGTGTGTGTGTGTGTGTGTCCATAGCTAGGTATAACTATTCGCACACACGGACTTGTGCAGAGGTAGTCCCTGGCCCGGGCGAGGCCAGACCGCAAATCTCGCTGCACAGAACTGGGCGGAGCGAGGGCCTGCAGCGGCGCCCCAGGAGGAAGCAGCGTCCGAGCGGACCGCGAGCCGCAGGAGGGTGCCGTTGAGGTCAAGAAAAAGGTCGGAGGTCACGATCAGGGAGGGCTTTGCTTGGCCAGCGCAGCAACGTGATTCTTAGGTGTCTGACTGCCCAGTCTGAGTGTGTGTCTGTGTCTGTATGTCTGTGTATTGTTTTTACTAGAAGGTGTACTGTACCGTATGATAGTGATAGAGAACATGGTCGGTGATCACTAAATAGATTACTGTGTATTTTATATGCTAATGAGATAACGGTATTGATTCGGTACAGATTTGGCGATATCCGGTTACATATTTTTTGTGTCATGAATAATGTTCGTGAAAATCTCACAGCAGAGCCATTGTTGCCAAGATCCTTGCATGAAATCAACCTTGGAAGACTGAGGTTCTCTGCTCACACAGCGCGAGGACAACGAATCGCTGCTTGGGGCGACCGCGTTAAAGAGTAACCACTTTGTAAATAAAAGCTGTGTAGTTTAAGGTGAATCTATTTGTTTATTTATTTAAGAATCTATTTATCTAAGGTGAATTTATTTGTTTTTCTTTGAGGTCCCAAAGTTCATTCAGGAATAAGTAAGTCTCATAAAAATCTTTTCGTCTGCTGCCTTTAGAACTGCTCACTCTACACATAAAACGTCGTCTGCTAGAACCAATTCTGAAACTGAACCAGTGGCGCCACCTATCCGGTAGTGACGTCATGGGTGGTATTCCGTGGCCGTCAGACGTGGATCGAGTGAAAGTGAATGGTACTTGTTGAGCGTGAATTGTGCGTTAAAAAACAAAACTGTTTTGTGTCCCGAAAATGAACGAAGAGGAGAATAAACCACCACATGCGACCTTCATTGTCCCATTTCAAGTTATCAATAGATTATTATATATAAGTTGTCTTCAATGTCCGTTAAACCCTTTGTATTATTTTATTTATTCAATGTCAATTTCAAAAAAGATAACGTATCATTTTATATCTATATATATCTAAGTATTTGCACATACATAGGTATATATATATACATACATATATGTACACACACATTTATATATATAGATATATATATATATATATATATATATATGTATGTATGTATGTATGTATATCTATACAGTATATATATATATATATATATATATATATATATATATATATATATATATATATATATATATATATATACATATTCATATATATGTGTGTGTATGTGTGCGTGTGTGTGTGTGTGTGTGTGCGTGTGTGTGTGTGTGTGTGTACAGTATTATATATATATATATATATATATATATATATATATATATATATATATATATATATATATATATATGTGTGTGTGTGTGTGTGTGTGTGTGTGTGTGTGTATTCATATTCATATACATGTATATATACAAGAATTCTCGGCACTTCTGCAGCACGCCATGACTAGCTATTGTTGACAAAGTGCAAAGGAGCTGAATCCTTGAGGCGGCGCTTGATCCTCCTCCTCCAGATCCTAATTTTCCGACGACGTCTGTTTCTGTGAAGAATAAAAACCTTCAAGCTGCGTGACTTTGGTTAAGGAAAAAAATCTAAACATGTTTCATCTGAAAGGGAATGACATGAACGAAGAGAAAAGGTAAAGTTATAGCGACCTTGGCGGCTGTTCTTTATCCGGTGCCGTAAACACTCGGCGAAGGACAGCGCATCGACGTCGGCGGCGGTAGGAATGTTTGTCAAAAAACAAACAAACATTAAAATGTTTTATACTATTTTGAACCTTATCACCAGACCAACGATCAATTTCCTTGTGTTGCCTGCACCGCTTTAGGTTCGGTTACGTCGGTATGACAAATTCTTAAAAAAAAATGAAAGGAGATCCGTTAACGTGGACCTTTAACCCCGTCATCGCCACAGAATCCGGAGGAGGAGGAGGAAGAAGAAGGGCGTTCAGGGCCGTCGCAGGAGAGGACAGACTCACCGAGAATGCTCACCGATGGCGACGTGACCCCTGTTGCCCATTTGCATCATCATGTCTCTCTTAAGGCGCTTCCTCAGAGAGCAGCATCTTGGAGCATCACTGGCGCTCTTCTCCAGCCGCGTCAGCACGTCGCTTGGACAGGGCGTGGTTGGGAGCCGATCTTGTCTCCCGTTCTTTCTTCTCCTTATTTTCAAACAGTTATTTTAGTGATGCTAAATAGTGATATAAATACGTATATATAATTATGTATGTATGTATGTATGTATATAAATATATATATATATATATATATATATATATATATATATATATATATCTATCTATATATATATACACACACACACACACACACACACACACACACACACACACACACACACACACACACACACATATATATATATATATATATATATATATATATATATATATATATATATATATATATATATATATATATGTATATATATATATGTATGTATGTATATGTATATATATATTTCTCTATTTATATAAACACACATCCTCGTCTCCCTCTGCCACCGCCGTCTCCCTCCAGCTGATTCGTCTTTGTGGAGTCTAATTCCTTTTCCTTTGAGGGTCGCCTCTGCTCCCAGTCGTTCGATGCCGCCACGGACTCTCTTCTCTCCCGTCCTGCCAAACCTGTTCATGGAGCTCTTCGGGTCGCAGCTTCTCCCTTCCATCTCCCTTCGCCCTCTTAGCTGAGGTACGTCGACGGCGGCTTGGGCTTCTCCGGCCTCGTGACCCTATACCCTGTTCTGGGCATTCCTGACGCCGCTGAACTTGCTCTTTTCTCCTTCCACCCGTTGCAGTGTGGAATGGGAGGCCTTTAGCAAGCCCCCTTTCTTGGACACCTGAGTTCCTCTACCCTTCTCTGTGGACGTGTGAAGGGAAGGGTCGCCTTCGCTGACACACTCCGGCGCCCTCTTCACCCTCGCAACTGCGGGCTTAACTTCCTCCAGGTGAACACAACCTTCCCAACCTGTTGCGCACAGAATAGCACACACATACACATACACAAACACACACACATCAATATACACAAATGTGTGTGTTCGTTACATATGTATAAATATACATACACATCCACACACAAACACACAAACACACAGAGACACACATACATATGTGCATATATACTGATAGATGTATAAACAGATACATATAACACATGGCCAATGGAATGTCGTCACCTCCCCTTAATTTCCTTTCGCGATATAGAGTATATCGTGCAATATATCCAACAAAGCTTCTCCCGGCCCTGGACAGCGAGCCGGAGCAGCGACGGCCAAAGGCAACCCATAGGCAGCGGCCGCGAGCGATCACTCCCCGAGGGGCAATTCCGTATGTTAGGGGAGTATTGAGATTTCGGAGCGAGCGACGCCCTGTAGTGTGCAGTCGCTACAGGACGTCCTTCCTCGAGAGAAATACAGTCGCAGGCATTCTCTCAACGGGGTCCAGGCGCCGCAAGACCCACCTTCGCAGAATTTGTTTTTTTGCAACAGTATTTGCGCTATTTTGGTTATCACTCAATGACTTTTATCCAGAGACTCCATAAGTAGGGCCGTTTATGTCTGTTCGGAAAATAATGATGATAATAATGACGGCGACAGCGACAACTACGATGATAATGATATAGATGATAATGGTGATGATGCTGATGATAATGATAATGATGCTGATGGTATTAGTGAAAATAATTATGTTGATATTTCATAATAGACTTTTGGAGAAGAAGAAAAAAAGAACCACGGTATATATTTCAGATATTCATTTTCAAACAAATACCACGGATCATTACCGTGACGAATCTGGCACAATGGAAACCAGGCTATCCCCCTTAAACAAGGTCCTACGTTAGGTCCGCGCCTGCCAGGGGGAATTCGGACATTTGGCAAGTAGAGAAATGCCGCTTTGCCAGTCTGTCGCCCTGGACACGTAAACACGGGATGGAGGAGAGACTAAACTCGCCTCTCCAATCTCAGAAAAACAAGCAAACTCATCCTGGACTATAAAGCACATCGATTAACAACTCTCTTTTGAGAAGAAAGAAAAACTCTTGTTGAAGGCATCTAATCTGAAGGATAGATGACAGAGAATATCATTTTAAACATTCTAGATATACAAACTATATAGAAATATAATTACCAAGTATCAGCTGATTAAAATATGGAAGAGATTTGGC
>NC_091566.1:441295-443795 GCF_042767895.1 Penaeus vannamei
CGATGTTATATTTGGCGAGTTCATTTCAGATAAGCACTGTCTATCTCTGAGGTCTCTGAATCTTCTCTGCCAAGTGTACGAACATTCCAAGCAGCAATCATGAGTGGAGTTATCCTCATTTGTTAATTTTTACTTATATTCGACCGCAATAATAGGTCCCCACTAGCTGCGGTAAGCTGGTTAGGGTGAGGTGGAGCAGGCAGTGGACACCTTTTCTAGTCCGCTCCTTGTGCCATGAAGGTAATCAGTGCATTCCTGAAAAGGGCTGCTCAGTCTCTCAAGGGGCTGCCGAGATCCACTGCTGCTCAGGTCAGTGAACAAAGGCCCTATGGCTTAAGCCGCCTGTGTGCAGGTTTGCGGCTACGATATGCCAGTGTACCCACACCTATCGCTTCGTCGCACCCCTGACGTCACAGGGCTTGCAGGTGAAATGGATGGGATAAGAGATGACTCGACAATGACTTTGTTTAAAGTGAAGAGTTGTTGTGCATCGACCCCTCTCTCGCCCGACACCATCTAAATCCAGTTGCAGGACTGGGTCTAAATGATGGGAGACAGACCTGGGTGCAGTGGATGAGCAAGATGTTCTACGTGCCTCATCTTGCCCTGCACATTCCACAGGGCGTTGCTGCAACCGCCTTCCTCTCCGCTGAACCCGTCTGGTGCTTTCTTCCACAGTCCACCCGAGGCGAGTCTTCTCATGCACAGGTAGGCAAACCCAAAGTCACCAAGAGTTTCAGAGCCGTCACCTACCCTCACCTGATTTGCCGGTCGGTCGAAGCCGTTGCCCAAGGGGTGGCCGGTGCTTAGTGCAAACAGCCACTAGGAGCCACGGATGAGAGGCGAGTGTCAGGGGGGGGGGGGTAGAGTGGACCATCTACCCCGAGGGATACGACTGTTGCCCCGTCAGAGGTACTACCCTCCCTGACACTCCATACAGCCCGCATACATACATATGTGCGTGTGCATATATACAAGTTATAATACGATGAAGGTGTACAAACTAATATCCAGATTCATCAGTAAGGCAATATTTAAGTAGAGAATACAGGTTTTGATTAGATAAAATCATCTTAAATGTTGTAAATATGTATATATGTGTATGCATGGGCGTGTCTATGTGTGCATATATATTATATATATATATATATATATATATATATATATATATATATATATATATATATATATATATATATATATATATATATATATATATATATATATATATATATTCATATATGTATATATATATATATATATATATATATATATATATATATATATATATATATATATATATGCATATATATATATATATATATATATATATATATATATATATATATATATATATATGAATATATATATATATATATATATATATATATATATATATATATATATATATATATATATATAGAGAGAGAGAGAGAGAGAGAGAGAGAGAGAGAGAGAGAGAGAGAGAGAGAGAGAGAGAGAGAGAGAGAGAGAGAGAGAGAGAGAGAGAGACAGAGAGAGAGAGAGAAAGTAAATAGCTTCAACCCTTGATCTGATCCATCCGCAAAGAGACGAGACTCCATTGTCGAAAACCGATGGCAGAAATATCAAAGCCTCGCCAAGAAAGGCTACTCGAGGTCCCGGTCCTTCTGCTGTAGCCTTCGTCCGGCCGCCTCCACGAGGGTCCCCGGGGGTTCGGCGATGACCCCGAAACTGGCACTCAGGATGCTTCTATGAGATATTCATTAGATTATGGAACTAAACCCTAATGAGGCACATTAAGGTCGTCCATTTAAGGATCTAAGGTTCTCACGTTTCTATTGTTTTATTAATTATGATAATTA
This sequence comes from Penaeus vannamei, assembly GCF_042767895.1. Lineage (NCBI taxonomy): Eukaryota > Metazoa > Arthropoda > Malacostraca > Decapoda > Penaeidae > Penaeus > Penaeus vannamei. The sequence goes on from NC_091566.1 coordinate 443,140, forward strand.
TATGTTGTTTTAATTAATGACCAGCTTTATGAATCGGCCAAAGAGAGTTTGCTCCATCAAATTCTCAAGTGACATGTGTGTGCGTGCGTGTGTGTGTGTGTGTGTGTGTGTGTATGTGTGTGTGTGTGTGTGTGTGTGTGTGTGTGTGTGTGTGTGTGTGTGCGTGCGTGTGTGTGTGTGTGTGTGTGTGTGTATGTGTGTGTGTGCACGCATAAACATAACGCTTTAGGCTATCTACTTTGTTCCTCTTTGTACAAGTTTCAACCTTTTTTTCTCTTTCTCTCTTTTATCTTTAAGTTAATATTGAAGCCCGGTGTGTTGGATAATGAGCTCAGACTCTCAGTGCCACCGGGTTCCGTAAGGACGAGCACCCAGGGGGCCTCATCCATTCCCAAATTGTTTGCTGGTTGTTATTTGATGGGATAATTTTTCATTCTGTGGTGAAACGTATAACATGGAATTCACTTTCACAATCTCATGATCGGAATGCACTCAAGTTTACGCATTTTTAGTTTCAGTAAAGTAAAATACTGCATTCAGGACTTCTAGCCCGTCAGTATTGCAAATCCGTTGCTTGTTGCAAGGTTTACATAACTTATACTGTTTGCTTTCCTGCTTGTCGGCAAACCCTGCACCAGCCTTTCCCAACTCTGGGG
>NC_091566.1:453795-458795 GCF_042767895.1 Penaeus vannamei
GCCAGAATATTCAACTGAGAGAAAAGGAGGTGGAATATAAAAACTGCCAGGGATTGTAAAAGGAACGGTGTCGAATGGCGGTAATACAAAGTTGTAAAATCGAATATACAACTATTTTACTGATGGGTTGTTAGAGTTTTTGCCCAACATGCCCTAATGCTTAGTGATTCAAATATGCAGACGATATTTAACCAAATGATTAGTGATATCCCATCGTCAAAATGAACAATACACGTTGCCAAGTTATGAAGAGACAGATATATTTTGATACTGTTATTTATCAAAAACGCGAAATCTGCGTTGCAGGACTGCCTGCATTGGCTCTGCCGTTGGGTGACTTGAGTAAAAGTTTTTTTTTTCCGAAAAGTTACACCCATGACACGGGAATTACACACCGAGACATGTTAATATCGGTACATAAAGCCGAACTAGTTACGGACTGGCAACTCAGGACGCTCTGTAATAAATTAATTTAATTTCAATAAATATACCACCATCTGTTTTGCAGGAGGAAAATTGAGTGGAAAATGTCAGCTTAAAAAAATGTATATAACTAGTTATTTTAGCTCTACCAGCATCCTCTTTCGCAGCACACTCGCTTATTAATTTTCTTCCATGATGCTCGAGGTACGAGGCTAAAAATAGCATCTAATCCAAGATCAGAGTGAGTACACCATGTCAGCAGAGTGCGTATTTTATGTCTAGTTTAAGCGACACTCTGTGGAAAGGCCTTTGTGCAATGAACAATGGGCGGTTCATACTGATGTGGCTCTAATTTTGGGAAGAGAGAGGTCCCGGCTGGTTTGATGTTCTCGCGGAGAGTTTCTTGGCAGTCGGACCGAGGAACAAGCAAAATGCTGAACAAAGGATGGTTAGCTGACAACTCCGCTCGCACACGTATCCCCGTCGTAGTTCATCCCAGAGATGAGAGGAGGAAATGCTATCTTAGATACACAGATGCTTCTAAGACATATATTTACCAAGCTCCTTCAACTTAGCTCCATTTCTCTCCTTCAACTGAGATCCATTTCTCTCTTTGCTTATTAAGAAACCGTTCCTTTGCCGTCACTTGTTGATATCGTCAGAGCGTCTTCCTAAAGCCCCCAATTTCGAATCCAAAACAAGTTGCACGCACGCCTGTAGATTTGTTCTCGACTCCCCTGTATATAAAAATCCGTACAGGCAAAGTCCTCCGCTGTCTGTATTTCGTATAAAACTTAACTGCAACCAGCACATGGACTAGACTTCAGCGGCTAGACTTCAGCGACTAGACCTCAGCGACTAGACTTCAGCGACGAGACTCCAGCGACTAGACTTCAGCGACTAGACTTCAGCGACGAGACTCCAGCGACTAGACTTCAGCGACGAGACTTCAGCGACTAGACTTCAGCGACTAGACTTCAGCGACTAGACTTCAGCGACTAGACTTCAGCGACTAGACTTCAGCGACTAGACTTCAGCGACGAGACTTCAGCGACTAGACTTCAGCGACTAGACCTCAGCGACTAGACTTCAGCGACTAGACCTCAGCGACTAGACTTCAGCGACTAGACTTCAGCGACGAGACTTCAGCGACTAGACTTCAGCGACTAGACTTCAGCGACTAGACTTCAGCGACTAGACTTCAGCGACGAGACTTCAGCGACTAGCCTCCAGCGACTAGACTTCAGCGACTAGACTCCAGCGACTAGACTTCAGCGACTAGACTTCAGCGACTAGACTTCAGCGACTAGACTTCAGCGACTAGACTTCAGCGACGAGACTCCAGCGACTAGACTTCAGCGACTAGACTTCAGCGACGAGACTCCAGCGACTAGACTTCAGCGACTAGACCTCAGCGACTAGACTTAAGCGACTAGACTTCAGCGACTAGACTTCAGCGACTAGACTTCAGCGGCTAGACTTCAGCGACTAGACTTCAGCGACGAGACTTCAGCGACTAGACTTCAGTGACGAGACTTCAGCGACTAGACTTCAGCGACTAGACTTCAGCGACGAGACTTCAGCGACTAGACTTCAGCGACTAAACTTCAGCGACTAGACTTCAGCGACTAGACTTCAGCGACTAGACTTCAGCGACGAGACTCCAGCGACTAGACTTCAGCGACTAGACTTCAGCGACTAGACTTCAGCGACTAGACTTCAGCGACGAGACTTCAGCGACGAGACTTCAGCGACGAGACTTCAGCGACTAGACTTCAGCGACTAGACTTCAGCGACGAGACTTCAGCGACTAGACTTCAGCGACTAGACTTCAGCGACGAGACTTCAGCGACTAGACTTCAGCGACGAGACTTCAGCGACTAGACTTCAGCGACTAGACTTCAGCGACGAGACTCCAGCGACTAGACTTCAGCGACTAGACTTCAGCGACTAGACTTCAGCGACTAGACTTCAGCGACGAGACTTCAGCGACTAGACTTCAGCGACGAGACTTCAGCGACTAGACTTCAGCGACTAGACTTCAGCGACTAGACCTCAGCGACTAGACTTCAGCGACTAGACTTCAGCGACTAGACCTCAGCGACTAGACTTCAGCGACGAGACTCCAGCGACTAGACTTCAGCGACTAGACTTCAGCGACTAGACTTCAGCGACTAGACTTCAGCGACTAGACTTCAGCGGCTAGACTTCAGCGACTAGACTTCAGCGACTAGACCTCAGCGACTAGACTTCAGCGACTAGACTAAAATGCCACCTCTTTTCGGGACACTCATCTCCGTAAACTTCTTGGTCGTTGGCTCATTTCACCTCCGCGCCCGAGACTCGTAACTTCAAGTTTTTGCGGTAAGTTTATATAAATATTTGAGCTGTCCTTTCGCCAAGCACCTCGTCCTCGGCCTCTCTGCTTGCCCCCGCCCCCCCTTCGCCTCCCGCTCTCTTCATTCTCTCGCCTCCATTTCATTCTCTCGCCTCCATTTCATTCTCTCGCCTCCATTTCATTCTCTCGCCTCCCGCTCTCTTCATTCTCTCGCCTCCATTTCATTCTCTCGCCTCCATTTCATTCTCTCGCCTCCATTTCATTCTCTCGCCTCCATTTCATTCTCTCGCCTCCATTTCATTCTCTCGCCTCCATTCCATTCTCTCGCCTCCATTTCATTCTCTCGCCTCCATTTCATTCTCTCGCCTCCATTCCATTCTCTCGCTTCCATTTCATTCTCTCGCCTCCATTTCATTCTCTCGCCTCCATTTCATTCTCTCGCCTCCATTTCATTCTCTCGCCTCCATTTCACTCTCTCGCCTCCATTTCATTCTCTCGCCTCCATTTCATTCTCTCGCCTCCATTTCATTCTCTCGCCTCCATTTCATTCTCTCGCCTCCATTTCATTCTCTCGCCTCCATTTCATTCTCTCGCCTCCATTTCATTCTCTCGCCTCCATTTCATTCTCTCGCCTCCATTTCATTCTCTCGCCTCCATTTCATTCTCTCGCCTCCATTTCATTCTCTCGCCTCCATTTCATTCTCTCGCCTCCATTTCATTCTCTCGCCTCCATTTCATTCTCTCGCCTCCATTTCCTTCTCTCGCCTCCATTTCATTCTCTCGCCTCCATTTCCTTCTCTCGCCTCCATTTCATTCTCTCGCCTCCATTTCACTCTCTCGCCTCCATTTCATTCTCTCGCCTCCATTTCATTCTCTCGCCTCCATTTCATTCTCTCGCCTCCATTTCATTCTCTCGCCTCCATTTCATTCTCTCGCCTCCATTTCATTCTCTCGCCTCCATTTCATTCTCTCGCCTCCATTTCATTCTCTCGCCTCCATTTCATTCTCTCGCCTCCATTTCATTCTCTCGCCTCCATTTCATTCTCTCGCCTCCATTTCATTCTCTCGCCTCCATTTCATTCTCTCGCCTCCATTTCATTCTCTCGCCTCCATTTCATTCTCTCGCCTCCATTTCCTTCTCTTGCCTCCATTTCATTCTCTCGCCTCCATTTCCTTCTCTCGCCTCCATTTCCTTCTCTCGCCTCCATTTCATTCTCTCGCCTCCATTTCATTCTCTCGCCTCCATTTCATTCTCTCGCCTCCATTTCATTCTCTCGCCTCCATTTCATTCTCTCGCCTCCATTTCATTCTCTCGCCTCCATTTCATTCTCTCGCCTCCATTTCATTCTCTCGCCTCCATTTCATTCTCTCGCCTCCATTTCATTCTCTCGCCTCCATTTCATTCTCTCGCCTCCATTTCATTCTCTCGCCTCCATTTCATTCTCTCGCCTCCATTTCATTCTCTCGCCTCCATTTCATTCTCTCGCCTCCATTTCATTCTCTCGCCTCCATTTCATTCTCTCGCCTCCATTTCATTCTCTCGCCTCCATTTCATTCCCTCGCCTCCATTTCATTCTCTCGCCTCCATTTCATTCTCTCGCCTCCATTTCATTCTCTCGCCTCCATTTCATTCTCTCGCCTCCATTTCATTCTCTCGCCTCCATTTCATTCTCTCGCCTCCCGCTCTCTTCATTCTCTCGCCTCCATTTCATTCTCTCGCCTCCATTTCATTCTCTCGCCTCCATTTCATTCTCTCGCCTCCATTTCATTCTCTCGCCTCCATTTCATTCTCTCGCCTCCATTTCATTCTCTCGCCTCCATTTCATTCTCTCGCCTCCCGCTCTCTTCATTCTCTCGCCTCCATTTCATTCTCTCGCCTCCATTTCATTCTCTCGCCTCCATTTCATTCTCTCGCCTCCATTTCATTCTCTCGCCTCCATTTCATTCTCTCGCCTCCATTTCATTCTCTCGCCTCCATTTCATTCTCTCGCCTCCATTTCATTCCCTCGCCTCCATTTCATTCTCTCGCCTCCATTTCATTCTCTCGCCTCCATTTCATTCTCTCGCCTCCATTTCATTCTCTCGCCTCCATTTCATTCTCTCGCCTCCATTTCATTCTCTCGCCTCCCGCTCTCTTCATTCTCTCGCCTCCATTTCATTCTCTCGCCTCCATTTCATTCTCTCGCCTCCATTTCATTCTCTCGCCTCCATTTCATTCTCTCGCCTCCATTTCATTCTC
>NC_091566.1:470828-475828 GCF_042767895.1 Penaeus vannamei
ATGTATGTGTATATATATATGTATATATATATATATATATATATATATATATATATATATATATATATATATATATGTCTAAGTATATATATACATATTTCGACAAACGTGTATATATGCATACATATGTATGTATAGATGTATTATATATGTATGTATGTATATAAATAGCATTTGTGTTCTGGAACTGAGGGAGCCTCATTGACTTTCCTTCTTCTCGTTAAAGAAGTTATCTCTTCCTAACTCACGTTTACGTCCAGGTCCGACCCGCCTGATAAGTATTTCGTGAGGCGCTCGAGGGACCAGTAAGTTCTGGTCTCCTCTGCCGCGTCTCCCAATAACAAAATTACCGCCAGGAGGGAAAACAAAGCTATACATGCCTCCCGGGTGCTTTCGGAGAGTTCATATGCAAATGGCAAGAGCACCATAAGGTTTATTAATTAAAGAAGGAACGTAATGACGACGTGCGAGCGAGCGAATTGATAACAAGACTCTCAGAGCGGGCTGCAACTTGACTGCCGGCAGAGGACGTGACAGCACACATCTGCAGCCTTTCATATGCAAATTGAACGTATTGTGCGTCCGAGGGAGAAAAATAACGGCTGCAAAAAAAAAAGGTGAAATGGGCAAAAATCAGGTGGAAATTACCATGTTCTGAATGTGGAAAATATCTTTAAATGCTAAGCAATTTCACGGCGCTGAAGATTATGTTTCCGGCGCTCTCGGCCCCGAACAGACACTCGGAGCCGCAAGGAATCCGCGCCGAGTTCGCAGAGAGAGTGACTGGGCGATTTGCGAGGGAGAGAGCGCAGAGAAAGGGGGAAGACGCGAACAGGTAAGAGAGAAACCGAAATGGAAAAAAAAATGATGATAATGAGACTTGAAAACAAAAATGGAGAAGAGCACACGGCTTAAAAAAGCGAAAGCGAAAGGGATAGACAGACGGAGTGAGAGAAAAATGACACGAGTGAGAAATTACATTGTTGCGTAAAGCTAAAAAGAAAGCAAATACAGCACGAAACGAATGCCTTTGGAAGCAGTATATTCGCGTTAAATAGCGATAGATAATTTGTCCTTATAAAGAGACACTGAGTGGACTAACGCAAAACGTATCACGGCGGAGAGACGGTAGACAAGCTGTGTGATCCAACTCATGGCTTCGTTGTATGATAACTTCGTACAGTATGCACACAATATGTTACAAATAAGGATAGATATGCAAACCCATATTTCTGTAATAAAGTCGAAAATCCTCGTAAGAAGCAAGGGAGTGAGATTTCGTGACGGAGTCTTTTGATGAAAAGAAAATAGGGAAGGAAAAGGTAGACCGAGTGGAAAGTATTGCAGAATGACACGTTGCATTTCAATAAGATAATCGGAAGTGCATAGAGAGAGAAAAATAGGTAAATAAAAGGTAACGGCCGCTGAAATTACAATTCCCTTGATGTCCTGGCATGACCTGCAACGCTCGTAATTCAAACGTGACAAAGTAGTATGAATCAAATCCATTCATTTAATTGCTTGTGCGTGTGTGCTTTGAAAATCTAATCTGGAGCAATATGGCTAATCCGTATTTCTAATTCGCCATTCACTAAATAAACAATAGTCGTTCACACATCAATAATTTTGTCACCAATCTATATCACAGTGAAGAGTTTGTTTTTTTAATTAGGTTGACAACTATATCGAATTAATATATATTGTTTCCCGAGCAGGACGACGTGGAAACCCGGGACGAGTGCGTTGGCAACAGTGCGATACGACAGTGCAAAGCCTGCGACGACAGCAATTCAAGGCCAGACTTAACTAAATTGTTTAAGTCTTTATATCTTGTTTGCAGTGTTTGCTGACTGTGTTTTGTCCTTTCTTTCACAGTGTTTGCTTGCATGCTTGTGAAAACATTTTTATAACCAGAGGAAAGCCGAAATATTCATTTAATTTTTGTTTGGCTGTCAACTGTATTCTGGTCTTAATGTTTCCGAAGTAATTAGGACAAAATACCTGTATCGAATTTGTTACCAGATACCTCTTAAAAATGCCTGAAAGTCTTTGAAATGCTAATGATGTTTTATTTAATACATTCTGATACATCAAATTCTGACAAGTCACACCGATTTCCTGCCTAGCCTTCGTAGTATAGACGACATGTCTGCACAAAGATGCCGAAAGAGTGAGGTGACGGTGCGGTCTTCTGGGAGTGCGGGTGCCGTTCCTTGGTCTGTATCCGTTCTGTCGATGCCGTCTCCTGCTCCTTGTCACGGGTGAGGCTGTACTGTATGTCATACTGTGATCATGCTGACTCTACCGTTATTCAGATTCAGTAATGAACGCATTCACCAATGACTGAAAAAAGAGATAAAATCTGTTCAAATGATACCCATATCATACATATGACGTTTACCACATTAAATTCTCATTAAGAGAAGTAGGATGAAAAAAAATGCCATAATCGTACCTATTGCCTTTTGCCATAGCATACGAAATTGAATAAAAGGAAAGAGCAGCGCCAGGAAGCCTTTATTGTGCTACTTTCGCGCGCTGATTAAAACCTCTAATTACACGCGATTCTTTCCTTCCGTGAGCCGAGTCCTAGAACGGAAAATTGGCCTCCGGGAACGAATGCGGAAGGAGTGAAGGGAAAGTCGCAGTTCGCTTAACCGGCTTCCCTCCCCCCGTCACCGGAAGACACGCGTCAGGCGTCGACAAAAATAGCCAGTGATATCTGTGCAGACTCGTTCCTCGTTGATCACGATTTTCCCGGCGTAAACATGCAGAAATGAGTCGAGATTGTCCCGCTCTCGCGCCGGAGTTTTCATCACGTGTTCCTGGAATGAGATATTCGCGCCGCATTGTCCGTGGCCGTCGCAAACAGCCCATTGTATATTGAGTTGATGAATGTTCTCTATTCTTGGAATTCTTGACACGTCGTGGCGAAAATCTACATGAATAATTACCACACGTCAGAAATAGTGTTAATTAGGTTAGCGATGCTCTGACTTCTTTAAGCGAAGCGTGGATGGAAATTTTATCAATATTTTCAGGTTCACTTTATTTGTGGGATAAAATTCCTGCACTTGAATTCTACTTCAGGCAGGAATTGGTGTACTGGATTACTAACTCCGTCAAAATAAGCAGGTGGATCACCGACGGATATTGTTCCGTATTTGGCGAAATCAGTCTCATTTTTCGAAATAAGTGTCATTGTTCCTCTCCATTTCTGCCCGGTTTACCGCCTTTTAACCCGCCGCTGAAACACTAGACGCGAGAAAATATTTGCCGAGATTTAGCTCTGCCAACACTCCCGAAGGCGCCCGCCCGTGACCATTGTCTTTCTGATTCTTCACAAGTATTCGCAATCTTATCATGCAACCGCTGCATGGCGCTTGCATACCCGGCCGCATCAAGGGATTCGCCATGTGGCAGAGTATGCAGACTATGCTCGACCCGAGGTGGCCAAGGCACGAACCCAGGCACGAGGACGACCTCTGCGAGGCTCCGGCCGCCCACTCTGCCCGCCTCAGGTGAAGCGACGCCGAAAGCCAGACGCCCGCAGCGCCCGCAGGTATGGCTGGGCGGGAGGCCCAAGGGGAGCGGGAGGCCTCGGAGGCGCAGCTGCTGGAGGCGCGACGCCGCACGGGCCAAGGGGCCTGCTGCGGTGCTGCTATGACGCGGTTGCAGCTCGTAGCACTATAATATCATTATATCATTATCATTAATACTGCTATCATTATCATGGTTGTTATTATCATTAGCAATTGATACTCTTAATGTTATCATTACGATTATTTACTTATTACGTTATCCTTATGTGTTGGATTATCTATAGCACCGAAATCGATGTCTGTTTCCTCTCTTCCGCAATGAATCCGTCTATTCTCGCAATCAATATGTTTGTTCCGTATGGTCTCTATTCTTCCAAAACTGAATGAGATATGACTCGCGCTGTCTCTCTAATCCGGACTGGACTCGGCGGCTGACGGGAGCGAAACTTCACTGACACTCCCATTCATCGCCTCTGACAGCCGGAAGCGCTTCCACGGGGATCTATCTGTCTGATTGAGTCGAGATTTACGGTTCGCTCAAACGCGCCGTTGCCGAGCGTTGTGAACGTCCGCCGCCGACAGATTCCTTGTCAAAAACGCTAATTGTAAGCAAACTTCCGCCTCGCCCTGACACGCCAAACACCATCGAAAAAATATCACATCCGTTGAATCGAGAATTACGGAAATGGAGGACAAACCCGGCGAAACACCGACGCAGATTCGCTCGGTTCGCGAGGACGATATTTCAAGCGATGGAATTCCTGTTGCCAAACACGGCAGGCGCGCGGGGGGGGGCGAGGGGGGGTGAGGGGGGAGGGGGGGAGGGGCACGAGAGCAAAGCAGAGTCCCTCCCGAAGGAAAAAAGGGAAGCGGCTAATCAGAGAGGCTCAGTGAATCAACCAGAATGGCTGACTTTCAGGCGGCGGTTCGAGTTGAGCGAATCCCAGGAGGAGCCATCTGGGCGAGCGGGATGCGGCCAGGTGGTGCGACGCGGCCAGAGGAACCGCCCGCGAGATGCGCTCCTGGCCCAAGTGACGAGAACCAGGCAGCGACGAAGAGAGAAGTGAGGCTGAGAGAGGAAACAGCGGAAAGAAGACAAGAGAATAAAAACGCGGAGCAAAAGAGAACAGCAAGAACAGTGAAGAAGAGAAAGAGAGAAATAACGAGTGCGGCGGCGGTTCGAGTCCGAGCGAGGCTTTAAAGATGAGGATGAAGCGACGAAGACGAACGAGAGAGCCGAAGGTGGGAAAGATATTGATTGCGAGAGCCTGCTGCTCCACATGCAGTACACCTATTAGGCAAAGACGACCTGGAAAGGGGAGGACCCGTTCCCCCGCCAAGGGATGCGCGGAGCCCGGACGGAGGGGAGCGACCGCCCGCCTCAACACCCGCAAGAGACGCAATATACTTGATGCAGAAGAGTAATTGCAAAACTCCCGGAAGGGACGAGTTCGGCGG
>NC_091566.1:488453-490953 GCF_042767895.1 Penaeus vannamei
TTCTGTTGCGTAAAGATTTATATAAGAATCAGTGAAACAAATAATATTTTTCCATCAGTCGATCACACTACCGTACCTGTTAATAATTCGTCCTTCAGAGGTTGTCATGCAAATAGCTGCAAATAGCATATCAGAGCACTCATGATACTTGGATGATTATATTTCCCTTTTTTCTGGGAATAAGCTATATTTATGTTTATAATGACGGACATGTCTGAACATCATACTATTATACATTTATGGAAAATGTTTGAATCTTGGGCTGGTAGATCGCATTAGGATAACTAGAAAAAGTCGATTATACCTAAAAAAAAAAAAAAAAAAAGCTTGGTCACCCCTGGTATACACATTCCAAGATGAAGGTTTACGTATCTCGGCAGTATATATTCTGACAAAGGTCTTACATGTTATCAGAGAACATCAGGAACCTGCCTTTTGTTATGTAGAACACCGCGTAGTCCTCCCTTGGCCAGTATGCTTCGTCAGGCGTGTGTTAAAATAAGAGAATATGTATCTTAAAATTTTGCTCACATTTTAGACTTTTAGATAAAATCGCGTCCCGTTAAATACCCAGGAAATCCTTGTAAATCCATTGATGATTATTTTAAAAGACCAAAAGGAGTATTTAAAGAGATCTAAGAGGGAGATTTACCCCAAATGTTTTATTTAGTTTATACTACCCGTTAAGTTGCCTCCGAACAGCCCCGCCCTGCCTTTACGCGCTTCCTTTTACAGGCCATTCGCCGCGGGAGGAACACCTGTCTCAACGGCACAGGAGTTCACCCAGAGCTGCGCGTTACGTGGCGCTGACGGTGGCGTGGCAGAACGTCGAGACCGAGAGAGTAGAAGACCTCAGTTGCAATAATGAAAGCTGTAAGATCGGATCAGAACGTTTGGCTTACGAGAGAGTAGAAGATCTCAGTTGCCAAGCAATAATGAAAGCTGTAAGAGCTTTTGGTTTACGAGGTATGAATAAGCTTCAGTTATCTGATTTAATTTATCTGTATTGCTTCATTCTTTGCCGAGATAATGAACATCCATTGTAAGCTGCGTTTCCTATTAGGTACGACACGGGCGGTTGTGCGTGAGAGAAAGAGAGAGAGAAAGAGAGTGACAGACAGACAGGGACAGAAAGAGACAGAGACAGAAAGAGACAGGGACAGAAAGAGACAGAGACAGAGGCAGAAAGAGACAGAGAAAAAAAAAGAAACAGAGACGGAAAGAGAAAGAAAGAGACAGAGAAAGAAAGAGACAGACACAGAAAGAGACAGGGACAGAAGGAGACAGAGACAGAGGCAGAAAGAGACAGAGAAAAAAAAGAAAGAGAGACAGAAAGAGAAAGAAAGAGACAGAGACAGACACAGAAAGAGACAGGGACAGAAGGAGACAGAGACAGAGACAGAAAGAGACAGAGAAAAAAAAGAAACAGAGACGGAAAGAGACAGAGAGAGAGGAAGAAAGAGACAGAGACAGAGAAAGAAAAAGAAAGAGACAGAGACAGGAAAAGAAAGAGACAGAGACAGAGAAAGAGAAAGAAAGAGACAGAGACAGAGAAAGAAAGAGAAAGAAAGAGACAGAGACACAGAAAGAGAAAAAAAGAGACAGAGACAAAGAAAGAGAGACAGAGAAAGAAAGAGCCAGAGAAAGAAAGAGACAGAGCCAGAGAAAGAAAGAGACAGAGAAAGAAAGAGACAGAGAGAGAAAGAAAGAGACAGAGCCAACGAAAGAAAGAGCCAGAGAAAGAAAGAGACAGAGAGAGAAAGAAAGAAAGAGACAGAGAAAGAAAGAGACAGAGAAAGAAAGAGACAGAGAGAGAAAGAAAGAGACAGAGAAAGAAAGATCGAGACAGAGCCAGAGAAAGAAAGAGCCAGAGAAAGAAAGAGACAGAGAGAGAAAGAAAGAGACAGAGCCAGAGAAAGAAAGAGACAGAGAAAGAAAGAGACAGAGAGAGAGAAAGAAAGAGACAGAGAAAGATAAAGAAAGAGACAGAGCCAGAGAAAGAGACAGAGCCAGAGAAAGAGACAGAGCCAGAGAAAGAAAGAGACAGAGAGAGAAAGAAAGAAAGAGACAGAGAGAGAAAGAAAGAGACAGAGCCAGAGAAAGAAAGAGCCAGAGAAAGACAGAGACAGAGAGAGAAAGAAAGAAAGAGACAGAGAAAGAGAAAGAAAGAGACAGAGCCAGAGAAAGAAAGAGACAGAGAGAGAAAGAAAGAAAGAGACAGAGAGAGAGCAACGTGCACGAATATGCATTTTCTTTCAGAAGCAGTTAATTAAGGAGGCAGAAATACTGAAGCAAGTGGGTGAGCACAGCGCCACCGGCGTGGAAAAGCCTGCCTTGTTCTCGCTCTTATGACCTTGGCCTGAGGATCTATCTTGTGCCGAAGAAAATTAAATACGCTTTTCCTCTTTCCCTTTCTCTTTCCTCCTTTCTTTTACGACATGGAGTTTATCTCGGCGCATTCTTTCGCAGGGAAGGAAAAATGATAAAACTAAGTCATTGT
>NC_091566.1:505953-508453 GCF_042767895.1 Penaeus vannamei
TAGTTACACAGAAGAGGAGTTGAAAGCCTACAAATCCACTCGAAGCTTACAAGTATTTTTCTTAAGTTTTAAAATAAGACAGGATAATGAAATTTGGTATTTAACGTAAGAAAAAAATCAGAATACAGCTATCTGTATTTGCTGGGCCATACTAATTCTTTATTGCTTTGTAGTGCAAATAACATTAACAGTCTTTTTTCAGTGTAAAACTCAACATTTTAACTTTTTTTACCTAATGTTTTTCTTTCTTTAAAATAGGTATGTTGTAAGTGGATATGTGGACTGTTTCTATGCACAGTGTAGATGAAAAGAGCCACACCTGAAAATAATTGAAATGGGTTTCAATGTTTTATACTGGTTTATCCCTAACGCTCGCCGAAAACCTACGATCATTCATGACAATAAAACTAAAAAGTGTAGTCTCAGAATCAAAAAGATCCTTACCATTAATAAAATGGATTCCACACACTCTTACGTCGCTTTCGAAAGGAGGATTGTAATCTTTTCGATTTGTTGCTGCCAACCAAAGTCTTCTTCCTTCCGGGTCTTTGGGAAGGCGACTAAAACGAAGCTTCGATTCCTTTCCTTGCCGATTTGCACATCCAGTTATAATACAACTATTAGCTATCTTGAAGACTTCAAAATAATCTAATTCTGCTAATATATAAGAATGAAACATACGAATACTCCGACTAAAAAGACTTGAAAGCTCAAAAACTTGCTCTAGCCAATGCATTTGTTTTCCTTTCGCCCACCAGCGCCACCAGCCGGTCACGTGACATGTTGCGACGTGGAGGTGACCGCCCATTGAATAAAAGTTAAGTTGCAGTAAGGCGAAGCGCGAGCTCCGAGGGCTTGCCGCCGGCGCCCACGGGGTGTCCGGCTTGCACACTGCACGCCTTGGACGCCCGTCATCTCATGCTCATTTTGCGCCACGAGAGAGAGAGAGAGAGAGAGAGAGAGAGAGAGAGAGAGAGAGAGAGAGAGAGAGAGAGAGAGAGAGAGAGAGAGAGAGATAGAGAGAGAGAGAGAGAGAGAGAGAGAGCCACGTTTCTTGTGAAGGAATCAGCTGTGACTGAGGTGAATGAGCGAGGGTCGTCGTGCATTTTATGGCGTCTTTTAAAAGAATGAAGGCAATCTGCTTCTTTCTGTTTTTGTTGTTGTTGTTGTTGTTGTTTTTTCCGAGTAAGTGGACTCTACTGGGATGAAATTGCCAGTTACTCTGCGATACCCTGGTATGTTAAGCGGTTCTGTATTTTGATTTCTTATGGATAAACAAACAACTTCCAAGAGTGACGCATGCATGTGCACACCTTCCCGATGGACTCCTGACCTAGGAGGTGGAAGGGCTACTTTACCAGTAGAATGTTATTTATAGAGTTGCTTTGTGTATTTTCCCATAAAACTCCGCCAGGAAGTCTGAGAATTGTCCGGATGTTTCGGCATTTTTCACAAATTCATCGACAACTCATGGCCGACGGTCAGTGTCAGCTCCGAGTGTCAGCTGCCGTCGCCGACTTTCTTCTTTTCATCCTTTCCCTCTCCTCCGGCGCCAGGACGTGTCGAGGCTTCGCTTGCGGTGGAAAGCAGCATCAGATCAAGTGTAGCTTCTTATATTCATTTTGGTTTCTTGGCTTTTATGTGCTTCCGGAAATACATTTTTTTGTAACCCTAACAATGTATACATACTAATACACATGTTCATTTATGTGAGTGCGTGTGTGCATTCGCATGTACTCATATATATATATATATATATATATATATATATATATATATATATATATATATATATATATATATATATATATATATATACATATATATAACCACCCACAAACATTCTTATGCATGGGGTGAGAGAGAGTAAAAAATCATTAAAAACTGTCCTATCTCGTGCCGGGGAATTCCCGCCTCAGCGTTCGGCGGATCCCCTGGCCGACTCGAGGCTCTCCTGGCAACTGCGCTCAAGCTCAGGGTAGCGAACGCTCACCTCAAGCACAGGAAGTGATTTTAGAGGTCGATTTACTTCCTGAAAATGAAATAAACAAAAAAGGGTCTACTCCACTGACTTCTGCAATGTCATTTTAAATGGATTCGATGATAAATCCACATAAAAAATACTTATAGACCTGTTGAAAGTAAATCCAGTAAATCACACAATGCGAACATGAACACTAAGGTGTCCGAGATCAATTCTAATCTAGGCTTAACTAAACTGAGGATTTATTTTGAGGAACATGTGTCTTCTTAAATTCCCAAATATCACGGCATTCCACAGGTCCTGTGTGTATGTGTGTGTGTGTGTATGTGTGTGTGTGTGTGTGTGTGTGTGTGTGTGTGTGTGTGTGTGTGTGTGTTGTAATTAACCTTAGACTCAGTTCCCTCACTTGTGTTAGTATCAGCAACTGGATATTGCTAACTAAACTAACCCTAAACGTAGCCCAAACCCTCATATGCCATTCAAAGCAATCACTAAATAAACATGTTCCGAAACAGA
>NC_091566.1:521152-531152 GCF_042767895.1 Penaeus vannamei
GTCAGCATATCAGAAAAAAATCTACAGCATGTTATACGAAAACGTCGAAACCGTCGAGATCCTTCTTCCTCTCCTCTTCGAACGTGTGATCGCCCTCGAGCACGGCGATCCCAAGATCAATTATCTGGACTCGCACAGACTCCTCGCCGTGGAGGATGCACATATTGTCATAGTGAAGATCCTTTTGGGCCACACCTGCTGCGTGCAGGCGCTCGAGGGCGGCGCGCAACTACACGAACGATGTCCAGCTGAACGCTCGAGAGAAGACGCCCCATAAGACACCTTTACAGTGTGGGCCTTGCGTAACTGCTGACGATGGCTAAGACCCGTACTTTTAAAACCTTTCGCCAGGGCTGGCGTAAGTTCGTATTGGAACAGCCTGGCGAAGCAAAGTCGCGAGAGCCCTCCCTTTCCCGTGTTTGAATACCATTTCCTTGCTTTCAAATTATAAACTAGTAACATATTTTGTATGATATGATATAGGAATCACATTGTAATTTTAGAAAATCTGAAAATCACAGTTCATTATGAAATAACGTATATACGTAGTTTTTTCAAGACCATCGAAGTTCCAGTCGAGAGCTCAAGACATCAGCTGTATTCCTTCACCCCCCCCCCCCCCCACTCCCCTCCCGAGATGAGTTATTTTGATTTAAGTTGTTATTTTGGTTGTGGGGATAATTTTCTTTTCATAGATGTTACCATAAGTGTTTTGATGATGGCATGTTTACTACGGGCTATAGAAATATAGCTGTCATGCTCCACCGCTCTATAATGAGGCGTGTCTAACCTAACCTAACCCTTGTAGCCCTACAGTTCACTATTTTATATCGGTTAGGTATAGTAAAATGATTAATTTTTAACTCCTTTGTATAAAGTGAGGCTATTACGGAGATAACATTATCGTCTTCTCCCGAGGTTAATAATTAAGCTTAGGTTATGTTAAGTAAGGTAAGGTAATATGATATAGGTAAGGTAATGTAAGTTAATATGATAAAAAAAAACTGCTAAGTGCCAACAATACATATTTACTATCTATGGTTATAGAACGCACTGCAGATGTAAACAAATTTGCGTTTCCCGTGTTTTTTCAGTCGCCGAAGCGCTAGTATGAGCAGGAATACAAGATGTTAGCGCCTGCGAACGTTGGATCTTAAAGGTCTCCCTCATGGGTGAAAGGTTTTGAAAGTACGGACGTAAGAATCCGTCGGGAATCGATGCCCTTCTGCCAGTTGGGGTCTTCCTTCGGCTGTGTCTTCTTCGCCAAAGTCTGGGCCGCCAGGCGTTGCTTCCTCTCCTGCCGGGCCTGCCTCTTCTCCTCCCAGGTGCCCCGTTAAGTAAAGAATCCTTGTGGGAGGCAGACGCAGGGCATATCTACAGAGGCCACCGGAGAAACAGCAGCTTCGTAGACAGAAGCCGTATCCTAGATGGGTTCTTCCTCGGGAGAGGTAGTCGAAGAATTCCCTTCTTCAGGAAGCTTCTTCTCTGTTTTGGGATGTGTCGCGGGGCGGGCCTTGGCCAGGGCGCGGCGGATCCCGAGGACGAGGGCGCCGGCCGCGATGAGGGCCAGCGGCGTCGCGTTGGCTTCCACCTTCTCAGCGAGGGCGCGGAGCTTCTGCAGCGACTCCTCGTTGCAGTCCTGAAGGCGTTGCAGCTTGACCAGGCTCGGCAGGTACCACGGCCACCGCGGGATCCGCCGTCACAGCCTGGATCTCCTGAAGCTGCTCCTCGAGGGCGGCCTGCTGCTCCCGAAGCGAGTAAACGTCGAGGGCCACGAGGCCGAGTGCCACGATGAACAGTGCCACGAAAGCGACGGTTCTTCGCACCTTCCTGTCCTTAGGATGTCGCCGCGGATCCTGCTTTCGCCGCGTGTGTGTGCGTCTGAGTGTATGTGTGTATATGTGAGTATATATGTGTGTAAGTATAAGTGTGTGTGCGTGTGTGTGCATGTGTATGTGTATGTATATATGTATGTGTGTGTATATATGTGTATGTATATATGTGTGTGTATATATGTGTGTATGTGTATGTATGTGTGTGTGTGTGTAGTGTGTGTATGTATGTATGAGTGTGTGCATGTTTGTTTATATGTGTGTGTGTATATATATGTATGTGTGTGTGTATATATATATGTATGTGTGTGTATATATATGTATGTGTGTGTGTATATATAAATATGTATGTGTGTGTGTATATGTGTGTCTGCGTGTGAGTGTGTGCATGTGTAGTGTGTGTGTATGTGTGCAGTATATGTGTGTGTGTGTGTGTGTTTGAGTGCGTGTGTTGGCGTGTGTATATGTGTGTGTGTATATGCGTGTTTATATATGTGTTAGTGTGTGTGTGTATGTGTAGTGTGTGTGTATGTGTGTGCGTGTGTATATGTGTGTGTGCGTGTGAATATGTGTATGTGTAGTGTGTGTGTGTGTGTGTGTTTGTATATGTATGTGTGTGTGTGTATGTGTGTACATGTGTGTGTGTGTGTTGTATGTATGTGCACGTGTGTGTATGTGTGCGTGCGTGTATATATGTGTGTAGTGTGTGTATGTGTGTACATATGTGTGTTTGTATGTGTGTACATATGTGTGTGTGTGTGTGTAATGTGTGTGTGTGTATGTATGTATGTGTGCGTGTGTATATGTGTGTGTGTGTATGTGTGCCTGCGCGTGAATGTGTGTATATGCAGTGTGCAGTGTGTGTGTGTGTGTATGTATGTGTGTGCGTGTGTATATGCATGTGTGTGTGTACATATGTGTGTGTTGTATGATGATGTTTATATATGTGTGTGAGTGCGTGTGTATATGTGTGTGTGTGTGCGTTTGTATATATATGTGTACGTGTGTGTGTTTTGGGTGTGTGTGTGTGTGTGTATGCATATGTGTATGTATGCGTGTAAGTGTGTATATGCGAGTGTGCGTGCGAACATGTGTATGTGTAGTGTGTGTGTGTGTCTGTATATGTATGAGTGTGTGTGTATGTGTGTGTGTTGTATGTATGTGTATGTGTGCGTGCGGGTAGATATGTGTGTCGTGTGTGTGTGTGTGTGTAAGCGTGCGTGTATGTGTGTGCGTGCACGTGTATGTGTATGTGTGTGTGTGTGTATGTGTGTACATATGTGTGTTTGTGTGTGTGTATGTATTGTGTGTATGTGTATATGTGTGTGTGTGTATGTGCGTTTATGTGTGTGGATGTGGGCATGTGTGTGTATGTGTATATATTTGTGTTTGTGTGTGTGCGTGTGTGTTTGTGTCTGTGTGTGTGTGCGTATGCCTGTGATATGAACATTCTGCCAATCTGCAACTTCAGTTCACTCATATAATAAATTCCTACTTTTTATTCACATATCATAATAAAACCTCCCCAAAATGTCTTTCTTTAGATTTATTCGCAAGTGTCAGGATGTGCAGGTATCTACACACATTTTCGCTTCACATCAAAAGACTTCACGCCGGGGGTTTTGTGCCCGACAGAGGACAGCTCTCATACCCTGCTTTAAAGATAACCATTTGAAAGATATAGATTTTTGAGATACATTTCCGTCAGGCAGGATAAGCAGGGCCGTTGCTGCATTCTGAACAGTAATTTCTGCGTACAAAATCGTTCAGAATGATAACGATATTTAAGCAATAGCATAGTTTTATATGCAAATGTCGAAGAGTCATTAATCTCAAGCATAGATAATGAAGTCTTGATCGTATCCTTTGTTAGGCAGTGACGTCATATTAGGGAGACGATAATAAAATTGGATATTTTGGATTAAAGCAAGCATACATGAACGTCAAGTGCACTAGTAAACATACGATGCCGACAAACATTTACTTGATTTGTAACAATATATATCGCACAAAACGCCAAACGAAAAAGAATATTGTTAGTTCGACTCTGCTGTACTTTGTGCCGTCCTATTTTTCCCCTCCACTTAAATTGGTGCAATTCTGCAAGACATAAAATTCGCAAAAGAACACACATACTCACGCTCCTTTTTTATATCTGTGCCAACATATGTGGACACCGGATCGGGAACAAACATGGGAACGCAAAGGCACGCACGGGAACAAACGCAGAGAGATAACAAATACAAAAAAAAACACAAAGACATCGACATGGGAACAAACACAAAGCAAGCCAACTGGCAAGGGATACGCACACGGTCGGAACGAACACCAACACGGGAATCAACACAGGGACATAAGGCCACTGGCTCGGAAACAAACACAGGGACTCGAAGATACAAACACAGGAACAAACACACGGATTTAAGTGCACTAGCTCGCGACGCAAATACACTGACGTGAAGAGCAAACACTGAAACAGACGGACAGCGGCTCCGGAAAAAGAAACACTAAGACACAAACACAGGGACACAAAGACACTGGTTTGGAGACAAAGAGGCGCATGACACGGACTCAAGTGCACTCGCTCGAGAACAAGAAGAAAGAAATTCTATTGTATTGTTTGATAGTGAGACTTTGCATGTGAGCGTTAAAGCCAAGCGCACGCACATGCACGGACGTACACGTACTCCCGAACCAACACACGCAAACATGCATAAACAAACTTTGATCCGCGAGCTTGTAAACACATTCATATTCCTCACGTGAAAGGCTTAAAAACGAGAGATAAAAAAAAAAAAACAAAAAAACAAAAAAAAATCTAACGGCCGCAGCCAAAGTTCATTGCACAGAACATTTCTGTTATTATTTTCTCCTCATCAAACTTCATTATTGAAAATATTTCTAACTCTCCCAAACAAACTTTTTGCGAGACGGAATTTTTGTTCCTTTTTTCAATCAGACTTTATTGTACACCTAAACTTTCCTGGCAGTCAAATAGGAACACATTTCCGGTCGTAAGAAAGAACGATATGATATTTCACCGATTTCCTCGAAAACTCGAAGGCCTCACTTGCTGAATTCCCGTCGACGGAGGAGGAGTCTTGGCCGCGTGTTCTCCTTGTTCTTGCTGTTCTTCTTCGTGGCTCCTCCATCTCCTGGTCGTGGATTCTCTCTTGTTCTCTCTCTCATGCTGGTCATCCTCGCCGCTGCCGCACCTTCTCGGATTTTTAGCTCTTCCCTGATTCGCAAAATGTGATGTGGTTCCTTTTTCCCCAAATTTCCTTCCTGCGACTTGGCTTGTGTTTATTTAAAGTATATTTCGTGATAGATCTACCCATGCCTTGATGCAGCAATCTGTGTTTTTTTTCCTTTTTTTCTCTCTTTTATACATTTCTTGTCCGTGGCTTATCCATGCACATACCTGCACGCAGCTGCCTCTCAGGGGCTGAAAGGAGGAGCCCGTGATCGCTGCTTTCCACGCGCCGCTGCAGCTGTGGCGCGCTGCTGCTCTGCGGCGGCGAACTGCGAAACTGAACGCGCCTTGATTGTCTATTTTTTTCGCACTATTCCCAAGACCGTAAGTGTTGTTGGAGTGGGAAGCGCTGATGAGGCATTCAGTGTCGCCGCGGCTGCATGGCGGTGAGATACAGAGGTGCTACGGGAGTTGCAAGCGCTGGGGGGTGGGGGGGAGGGGAGATGTGCCAGACTTTCGTGTCGCTGACGATGTGGGAAAAATGTGGCTGATGCCTGGATGTCAGCGCGTGATGCCTCTGGGTTATGGCGGCGGCGGCGGCGGCGTGCGATCGTCGGCAGGCGGGGTTGATGAGGTGATGCATTTTACACGACAGAGGTTCTGTGGAAAGCTGTCTTTGTATGCGAGATGAGTCTGCTTTGTTTGGTTATGTGAGGTAAAGGGATGTGGCTATGCGGAATCAGCTGGTAAGGTTGTGTGAAATGAGGTTTGGAATGAGGTTTAGTGATGTGGAATTTGATTCCTCGGTTATGTAGAATGGGGTGCTTAGTGATATGGAATATCTCGTTTTGATAATAAAGAATGATATTGTTTATGTTGTGTGCGATGAGGTTTGGATATGCGGAATGAGGCTGCTTGTGAGGAATGCAGCAAGACGAAACACTACAGAGCAGTGACGATTGTAGTGACGATTATAGTGACGACTTGCAGGTGTGTAAACAAAGCACAGCTGCCGAGGAATAGCGCAAAGGAAGCCAAAGGAAGCCAAAGGAAGCCAAAGGAAGCCAGGGCACCAGACGCTTCGTGCTGGAACGAGACTGAACGAGGAGGAAAATGGGTCGTTGATGAGAGTGATATAAAGTTGCGAAAAAGCAGACGGATGCAGGACGAACCAATCGCAAAAGAATTCGGAGAGGAAAAAGGAAATATTGTGGATGAAAAGATGCGATGTGGCTGACAGAATAACGGAATGAAAGGCGAGCAGAAAGGAAGAGAAGTTAGCGAAGAGACGGCACAGGCAACAGAGGAGAGAACACGAAACAGACGAACAAAGCAGCGGCAGATGGAGGCGCAAGGAAACAGAGGTAGGGCTGAAGGTCAAACGAAGCAGTGAAAAAAGAGGAGAGAGAAAACAATAGATGAGAAAAAGAGTGAGAAAGGTAGGGTGGGAGAGAAATAGAGCGGAAAGCAGGCCGAATGGGAGAGAGACAAAGTGATGTGGCAGAATGGCAGAGGAAAGGCGAAAAGGAAAAGATGGAGAACAGAACAATCAAAAAGACTGAAGAATATATGCAACGCAAGGAGTAAGAGTGCAAAGGGACAGTCGCAAAGAACACGAAGAATTCACATGAAAGAGAACCAATAAAGACCAAGTGGAAATGCGGAAAAAAGAAGAGCGACGGAGTGGAACCCAAGCAGCAAGAGAGAAATGCAAGGGATGAAGCGGCGAAGGGGGAGGCGGGCGGAGGACGAGGCGAGGAGAGGGAGCCGGGAGGAGGGCGAGGCGAGGAGAGGGAGGCGGGCGAAGGGGGAGCCGGGCAGAGGGCGAGAGGGAGAGGGAGCCGGGCGGAGGGCGAGGCGGAGAGAGGGAGCCAGGCGGAGGGCGAGAGGGAGAGGGAGGCGGAGAGAGGGAGCCGGGAGGAGGGCGAGGTGGCGAGAGGAGGACGAGGCGGAGAGAGGGAGGCGGGTGGAGGGCGAGGTGGCGAGAGGGAGGCGGGTGGAGGGCGAGCGACCGCACCCGACGCAGGCTCCGTCTCCGCCTCAATGACCGGCCGTCGTGGGGCCTCGTCGCCCACTCTGCTTGATTGTATCCCGGGACCGATCTTTGCCGCCTCATCTGCACTCCCAAGCGCCGAATCACGAGCCTACACAAAATCCATTAAAAGATTGGAAGGACTTCTCGCAGCAAATAATTGAAGTTCATTATCAGAAGAAAAAAAAAATCTAAGCATCTCTATAGGTTTAGAATATTGGAATCCCTTTGCCATGGCTATTTGCACAGGGAAAAGCCAGTATGGAGATGAGCGCGAAAAGATACCGCTAAAACATTTCTAAAAGCGATGAAAATATGCAGTCTTCAACCTGCGTGACAGCTCCACAAAGAGAGAATAATAGATCTGATTACAAGTTGAAGGCAGTCGGGAAAAAGCCTCTTGGGGAAAAGTTACGCCGCGCTGAAGACTTGAGATCACGCGTAAGGAACGTTTCCACAAAATCTCGCGCAAGAAAAACCTGGAGATCCCGAGAAAGCCTGAGGAGCCGCCGCGAGAGCGAAGCAATATGCTCGAGATATACATACATGTATATTTATCAGCTTTCTTTCTCAAGTGTGTTTCCTTACATGAGAGACAGTGGAGGGGGAGGGAGGGGGAGGGAGGGAGATGCAGAGGAAGGGAAGAAGAATAAGAGAGTTGGGAAAAAGGGAGCGAAAGAAAAGGGACAGAAAAAATAAAGACTATGCATGAATACGTGTGTGTGAGGCTCTGCGTGTATACACACAAACACACAAATTTAAATATATATATGTATATATATGTATATATATATATATATATATATATATATATATATATATATATATATATATATATATATATGTATATGTATATATATATGTATGTATGTATATATATGAATATATATATATATATATATATATATATATATATATATATATATATGTATGTATGTATTTGTACATCTATACACACATACACACATATATACATATGTTTATATATACATACATACATATATATATATATATATATATATATATATATATATATATATATATATATATATATATATATATATATATATATATATATATATATATATATATATATATATATATATATATATATATATATATATATATATATATATATATATATATATATATATATATATATATATATATATATACATTTACACACACATTCACACACACACACACGCATATATATATATATATAAATATATATATATATATATATATATATATATATATATATATATATATATATATATATATATATATATATATATATATATATATATATATATATATATATATATATATATATATATATATATATATATATATATGTATATACATATATATGTGTATATATATATATATATATATATATATGTGTGTGTGTGTGTGTGTGTGTGTGTGTGTGTGTGTGTTTGTGTGTGTGTGTGTACACATTTCCATATCTTATATATCGGATTGGACTAAAATATGAAACAAAAACTCTACGGATCAAGCAACCCATGTTTAAATACTATTATACATATATGAGTCGGTGACTCCACATTATCAAGGGAACAAAAGCGCGTTCAGGAGCTTCTTAATATCCACAGGCAGGACAATACCCGTGACAGCCTCATACAATTTCTTTGGGCTAACAAAAATCTACGGGAATTAAAAACTAAAATTAGAAATGAACACTTTGAACAGTTCCAACAAAGCATTAACAATAACACTTCAATGTCTGAGGTCTGGAAAAAAAAATTATCGTCTTTTAGCCAAACCGACTAATTCTCCAGTTTCATAATCCTCTTGCACAGGCAGATATGCTCCTTAGTCAGTGTGCTGGAGCGTCCAAACTGAGCTCACTTCCCACAAATATTCAGCATCACCTTAATCAGTCTAAAGTTGCACGGGAATTCGCTATAGAGATTGGATGTTCTGAATCCGACATTTCTGGCTCTGCTGAGATTAGTGAGTGGGAACTGAACAGTGCACTAAGCAAAGGCAAGGCGCCGCCCCTGGTGAAGATGGAATTACCTAGAGCGTCCTTCGCCTTATAGCACAGGTACTTGGTAATCCCCTTTTGCACCTGTGCAGTCTTAGCATGCCACAAGGTATTCTATCTGACTCCTGGGCGTGCAGTCTAATCATCCCTATACCGAAACCAAACACTGATAAACACCGTCCAATTTCTCTAACCTCATGTTTATACAAAGTCCTAGAAAGGATAATTCTAAACAGACTCAGGTACAGATTACAAAGTAAATGATCTCACAGACTGTACGGATTCTTACCGGGACGTAGTACACAATATTGGTTTGCAGAGTATTTTTCAAGCTCTAATCCAGGGAAGCACACTGTTTTTCTTGACCTTAAGTCAGCTTTTGACATTGCAAACAGAGAAGTTATTCTAGAACAATTGGCAAGCTTTGGCATACGAGGTAAATTATTGAGCTGGATTAGAATGTATCTTCCTAACAGATCCGCAAGTGTCTTGTTCAGGGGAGTTCCACCTCACGGCCCTTTGAACTAGGGACGCCACAGGGAGGAGTTCTCAGCCCTACGCTGTTCAATGTCCTTATGCACAGATTGGTGACAGATATTCCACTTGGGGATGGGGAATCTATTATTATATGTTAATCTGATGACATATGTGTCAGAGCATCATCATATGAAAGAATGCAAAGAATTCTCGACGAACTCACAACAAGGGCACATGAGTGTGGATTAGTCATCTCTGCTGAAAAAAACAATGGCTCTCAATCCGGGTATTATACCTCCACCCACATAGGAAACCAGGAGCTTGACATGTGTCATAAGTATAAATATATCGGGGTGAACGTAAATGATGCAGACCTGAACGATTCTCTGAAGAAGAGACTCTGGGAGAGATTGAAACCGCTGAAAGTTCTTGTCGGAAAAGGACATGGCGTC
>NC_091566.1:556152-558652 GCF_042767895.1 Penaeus vannamei
GCTTTGGAGACAGAGGCCCAATGTAGGGGATCACCCTTCCCTTGGGCCTCACCCCTTCCAGACTGTAGAGTATTTTTCGTGCATGGGGAATACAGCATTTTTTCATGCACGGAAAACATCATTGTCTACATTTGCTCTGACTGATCTGCAGACGGTTAATGAAACAAGTTTGCTGAAAGAGAAGAATTTTATGCGCGGAAGATGATTTTAAAAAGAACTAAGCGTGCATGGAAAGTTACCCGAGAACTACGCTTGCACGGACTGAATTTGACCAAATATTTTTACCAAACTCTAGTCTGGTAGCCCTTGCTTCAACTAATTTTGCTTGGTCTTCTCTCCTTTCCTCTTCTACATCTTTATCCCAATTTTCTATCCACTTCCTAAGGTGTGAGAGCCTCGCTCAAAGGATGAAAGGCTGACTTTGTGTCAGTCATGAACAGCCTCCGGGAGCCATGGGTACAGTATTCCCTTGGTTAACCCACTTGCGCGGAGTGTTATGCATTTGTGACATCCAAAATACTGAACATGGCTGGCTGTCCCACTAGTGTGACACTAGATCGGAGCTTGCACTCTGATTTAGGCACCCAAGGCAGGTGGTGGGCAGGCTATTCTGGGAACCTGCCCACACGCCACCTGCCTGATTTTTATACCGCCCGGAAATAGGGATTATTGCCCTCCAAATTGACCGTCGCAAGTGGGTTAATTGCCTAGGTCATAACCCTTATGGGGACCCTAAGGGGTAGACCGTTTCTTTTCTCCATTTTATTCAGGCTCGCCATGACCAATAATGAAGATCCTTTACCCTTCCAAGGGGCATTATGGCTTGCACCTTCATCAACTAGCCTATTTGAATTTGACTTTGATGGTTTCCCAACCCCTGCCCCCCTTTGAACACAGCTCAGACCACTAATACTAATATCCCCTCCTTGATGCCTACTGACAACTATCCATTCCAAAACACCCACCCAGGTTATTACTCGACCTCCAGAAAGCACCCCTTCCTCACTCCCAACATATTCATCTTCATCTCCTGCACAGTCCTCTTCAATGTCAGCCCCCTCTTCCCTTATTACTACTATTTATCCTTATTAACCCCCCCCCCCTGCTAAATAACTCCTACCCCCATAACACTCCCTTTTCTACTAATCTCTGCTCTAGTTCACTTACACTCCTCTTTCCCTTTTCACTACCATACTATCCTATAACACACTCAGATCTTTGACATCTAACACATTTTATCCTGCTCTTGAACTCTTTTCCCTTCCTGATACAGTACTCTACCATAGTGCTACATGACCTTTGATGTCTAGCACATGTATTTGTTTCAAACATTAACAATAAACAATTCTACCGCCACTCCCTCTTTCTCCAGTCTAAATCCAGATACTCTAATCTCTACTACTTTCCCGATGCTGCTCTCTCATCCACCTTCCAGTCTCTCTGTAGCTTGTAATTGAGTATTATTTGTTATATCATGAAAAATGCATTTAAAACATTTCCTAAAACTTTTGCAGCGCGAGCATACAAGTGCCCTGCGTCACCCAGATGGAATGGTTTGCCGTAGTCAGCCTCCTCCCAATCTGCCCCCTGGTGTCAGTCATAAGTTGTCTGCCAATTATTACTACACACGAGATGGTCGGCGTGATGTTGTCCCAGCCCAGACTGTGGCAGTGAATTCCTCCACTGCTCCAACACGCCTTATTTCTGCTGGTGCAGAGTAAGTATCTGTTTTCAGTGAATTTTGAATAGTGGAAATAAGAAAGTGTCTTTTTTTTTTCTCCATTCACTTTTTTCTTCTTTTTCATATTAAAACTTTATTTAGAAGATTAGAAAAATCTTATAAAAGTTAACATCAAATTTGTTTGAAAAACTATTGCTTTGACTCAAAATTGCATTCATTTGCAAGAAATAACCTCTATTTCTTAAAGTACTGGTCTACTCTCCCATCTGTTACAGAAGTGAAGCTGCAGTTGCTGTAGCTGTAAAGACACCAAAAACCCCAGGCAGTAACTACAACTACGATAGTGGCTATAACTAAAACAGCATTTTTTCATTGATGCCATGGATGTTGATGTACAGATATATGATTGTAAATTATGAATAAATAGCTTTCTAGGATTTGTATTGTATAATTACCTCTTATTCAAACACAAATTGCAACAATTCATAATTTTATTTTTTGAATACAAAAATAGAGGTAAATACATTTAGTTAATCAGGCTTCAAATCAAAACAATAAATAAAATTATCTCTACTACAAATATATACCTTATTCCTATGTACTACAGGTGATGCAAACAAATCTCCTGGTAATTTTATTTCAGTTCCCGTTGATGGTGTGAAAGAAGTTTTGTCAGTAGGACACAGCTCCGGTTTACACTCTGAATTTCCAGCATTCATACTGACTATATTTACAACGCCAGAAGTTTCACATATAACAGATATTATATGATTATTATTAGCAATATACAGAAATGGAGTTGCATATACTGGTGACTTA
>NC_091566.1:583652-586152 GCF_042767895.1 Penaeus vannamei
AAAGAATACAGACATTGCTGGGTGCTGTCCAGAATTTAGGGAGACATGAAGAGGATGCTGCCTTCACTCTCTTGGTCAGATTTCTTGCTCTTGCATTTTTGCCCCCAGATAACATCCAACTTTGCATGTGGTTGTTGAAGGCAGGCATAACTTCAAAAAATTCAATATTTTGAATAACAAAATCATTTCGGGAATATGTACCAATGTTTAAGACAACTGACCAAGAATAGATAATGTGCTAGGTTGGTGGCATAATTGCTTTGCCAGAATGCTACTAGATCACCCTTGGCTGCCTATACATACTTGCAAGGTAAGCAAAGGAGCAGCATAAATTGGTGCTAAATAGCATACAACTTGTTACTGGCAGGAAGCATCACACAGGACAGAGGAAATATACCAGCTTGTAAACAAGATTATCATCCATTGGGAAATTGGATACTTTGCATAAACAAGCCCTCTAAATTAGGCTTAACCTCATGGATCCAGGGACTTCACTGCTTGCTAGTGGCCCAAAATATGGGGATTAGGCTTATTTGAGTGGCCGCTCTGAAGGGCGTTTAGGGCTTGTAGGTTGGGCGCACAGGGACACTCGTGAGCAGTGACAAGACTAGATGTCTCACCTATGCAAAGATATTTTTCTCTTTTTATGCATAAGCATTTTTAGCTTTTTTGCCATTTTCCTGTGTCTGTATTTGGCATTTGATTTGCTTTATCCAGATGGGTAATAGTTTTTCTTGCAAAGACAGCATATCATTTCTCCAGGTAGTCTATAACTCAGTGCAGTAATAATAACAACAAGTAGCATTTTGTTATTTTGTCAGTTATTTTATTTTTTATTTATATATTTCTTTCATATTCAAATTTCTGTAATATAACTTGCTTTGCTGCTCTCAGCTGGCAGGAATAGGATCCTGAACATGGAAACCGCATCCCCCCTTGAGCTGGCTCATGAATGTTACATTCCATAATCTTTTATCAATGAAAGTAGTGCAAAAGCCTCTTTTGCATAAAGTGCTTTATGCAACTTTGGTGAGTCATCCCTGTCACCCTGGCCATCAGCCAAATTTTCCCATGACATGTTCACATCAGTCACCCCTCAAGCCAAATTTTTTCATCGTATGATGGTCCAGATCCTTGGGGTTAAAGCTTCATCTTAGCCTCTTTGCCTAAACAATAGTTAATGTTGCAGTCAAGAGCATAGAGAGTTGGGTAAATTAATATTTCTTGCACTTCAAATTTTTCCCTTAAGCAGTTGACTCCATGCACTGTGATTTGGCCGTGATTTGGTATCGTGCTTGGAGATCCTATCATGAATGGGTTAAAAAGTAAAAGTAAAGATTTTCTGACATTTGTTGTATATGCAGGCAGAAGAAATGTAATTCTTAAATTGATATTCATTTTCTAACATGTTTGTCATATATGCAGGCATAAGAAGTTAAATTTATGTTCATTTGCACTTTGTAACCTTTTTTGAATCTGCTCAGTCAAAAATGAGCCATGAGCAATATCCATGTGCCAGGATGACAAAAATTGCAATATTATGTCCACATCCAAAAGACATCTGTGTATGAATTGAAGTCAGTATAATATATGTCCTCTTTTTCAGGGGGAAGTATATTCACTACATATGTATATGAATTGCATTGGCTTGTTCCACATGTTATTAATCTCTTGTGTGCCAAACTGTCTTTTTTATGGTGCTATACTTTTTAGAATTGGTCAACTTTTTGGTAGTGTTTCATACAGGCTCTACTCTTCTGTGGTCAGTTACAGCACAGTGATGTTAACCATTTGCTACAAAACAGTTAATGAAAAAAATTACTAAAGTGCATCATTTGAAGATTAGGTTTGCTTATATTTAATACGTTATCTGCATTGCAATGTGATTAGTTAGACTGAGGTAAGCTCAAGATCATGTACTTTTAAACAGAATAGAAGCATGTAAAGTAGATCCAGCTGTGATGCAGTTTCCCATATTATGAGTTGATGTTAACAGCTCTATTTGTCATTTTGTTACAGTAGAATCCAGGCCATTTTCTGTCATTACCAATAGTTGACCTAGCTACTGAAAGAGGTCTGTTTACATTGGTTTACTTTGGTCTGCTGGTCACAAGACAAGTTGTTTTTTCAGTGTTGTAATTGTATTTTCTTGCCATTCAAATAAAAACTTCATATGGTTGCTTAAAAAAAAATTCACAAGGTAGAAGTCATCAGAACCAGTTTATTGCCAACTGACATTCACCTACTATTAAATTGGAGAAATTAAGAAATAGCCGATACCTTGGACACACAGCTGGGGAAAAAATTGGTGAGATGAGTCAGTGTTGATGGTGTTACCAGCCTCGCTTTAATGGATTGGCAGTAGTATGATTTTCAGTGGTTATTGCACATCATTAGTGCAATAAAGAGTCATTTATGGGAAAATTATGGATGGTTGCTTGCTTACCATTGAAGACCTCTTTTTGTGTTGAGAAGATCAAGGAAATTTGCTACTTTTTGG
>NC_091566.1:591152-598652 GCF_042767895.1 Penaeus vannamei
TTCTATACATATATATATATATATAATCTGTGTGCATAATGTACAGTGATATTGGACCTTCCAGTGGCCTTTGCTTTGAGTAAGATTGTATTGAGATCATTTTCCTTTTTGTTATAGTACATTTAAGCTGACTTCTTTATCAAAATTCTTTGACATAATAGATTCAAGTTGTTTTATTATTTGTTTAGAGTTTGATGTTGACTTCCCCTGTTATAGCCAGTGAATATCTACATTGAGATGTAAATGATTACATTTGAGAACGTTCATTAAAGTTTGATGGTGGAAGTATGCATATTGTGGTAGCATATTGTTGGTATTAACTTATGCTCATGATTTTGGAAAAACTTATATTGATTTTTTTAAGCATTATGTTTGTATTGTAAATCTAGGAAGCAGATTGTAATATTTCCCTTATATATAGATAAGACAAAAAGTTACCATAATTAAAGGTAAATTATACTTAAAATTACATCTCATTTTTAAAGGTATGAATGTGAATTGTTGTCCACTATAAGTTGGCTCCTCTTTCGTTGAGTGATCATGCCAGTTTTTTGGTTCTACCGATATTTGTTTAGTATTGATTTTTTGTATTATGTACATATCAGGATGGATGATCATAAACTTTGCCAACCCTTGCAGTTCAAGTATGCAAAATAGACAATTGTGCTTTGGGTTACAAGTGAAATAGAGATACTGTCAATAACCAAATCCCAGAAATGTGATTTAGCTTGTAGAAAATGAGTGGTTTCACAAGTGTTCATAACTGTAAATTGTTAGAAATAAACCTCTCAAAGAGTTGGAAGTATTTGTCCCTAAAATAGACAGTTTTTTATTTTTGTGTCTTGTTATTAGAATACTTTTGGAGACCTCTGTTGTAAGGGTATACTGTAATAACATATCATATGTGTAAAAGACTAAGCTTGACACCCATACTGAATGATAACACCTGAAACATGCTGTTACTACTGCCTTTTAGACTTGACCCATTATGTTGCTTTATGATTTGAGTGAAAGTAAATTTGTGATATTGCTAATGATTTATGATGACATGTAGTCAAAAGAACATACATATTGCATATGCATTGCATATTACAAATAACCTGATAGGGGGCAGTGATATTTGCATGAGAATTCATTTAATGTCCTTGTTTCTTGTAACTTGGGAAATGCTTTCACATAGATTCAAAGCTGGAAAAGCTCATTTCGAGTTGTATCTTTTGTGGGAAATAGCCTGAGTATTCTAAATTTCCTGTACTCCAAAAGATTAATTTTGTCTTTCAAAGAGTCCCCATATTTGCTACATGCAATGTTTCCCATCATAAGTCCCTTACACATTCTTAATTTTTTTGGTCCTCTTGTCTATATTTGTTTAATAGTGTTACATTTCTTACATTGAATGTAGAAGTTGCACAATTGAAGCATGTTTTGTACACATCTCAGTGCTTATATTCAGCAGTATATCCAAACAAATGCATTTGTAAGTTTCTAAATGTCCTTTAGTGGAGTTGGTAAGCTGTAAGTAAAGTCATCATGAGGTAAGATGGCCATGAAGCAGTTGTATACGGTGGGCAGAACTTGCAAAATATGTCATTTTATATGCATAGATATGTATTGCTGAATAAGATTTGTAGTTGAAATGTAAAGTTAATACAATGTGTTCTGTGGAAATATTCTCTCATTATAACCATATATACTTCAAATTATTTCATGAAAGCTGATAATGAGGAGTTATTACACGTCCTATGATTGTAGCAGTTTCACATTAGACTTGGAATTGGCTCTGTGCTTGACTTACTGTTACACGAGAAGTGTTCCCTTTTATTCACGAATTTGGAATAAATTGAGTGGTAACGAAGAGAAAGCAGTATATTAGAAAATAAGAAAAGAAAAAAAAACGAAGGTCAGTATTCACAGTAGGTCTATGACTCTGATTTTGTCTATGATTTGCCCTTATGCCACATCTCAAAGTTGATGCTGGTAATAGAACAAACATCTGAACAGTTAAGAGACCTTATTTTGATAATCTGTTGTAATAAAACAAGGTAAATATAACAATAAATCTTTCCTGTGTCATAACGGTAATTTTACACTTTTAGTATATCTGAATGCGATATGGCATCCCTACGTTTATTTTCATTCAATCAGATGTTAAGGTGGGTGCTGCCATTTGTATTTAGTTTTTTTGATATAGCAATTAAGATGTAGCTGACCGCTTAATTAATTTGACGAGTCATCAAAAGTAGCCTAGGACTCTTTGTTTTTATTTTCCAAAGCTGAATAATCTTCATCCGAGACTCCCCACCCCCAATCCCTTGCTCTTGGGGGGCTTACGAGGACTGCGACCCAATGCTAGGGAACTCCCCTACCTTGGGCCTCAGCCCTTGACTCAACTAATTTTTCATGGTCTTTTCTCCCTCCTGCTCTTTTGTTTCTGTCCCTTCTCCAACCATTTCTACAATCCACTTCCTAAGGTGTAAGAGCTGTGGTGAAAGGATGAATGGCTGACTTTGTGCCAGTCCTGAACGGCCTAAGGGAACCATGGGCACGGTATTCCGGTTTTAGTTATCTAGCCCTTACCCCTCAAGGGGACCCTGACGGCTGGACTGTTTCTTTCTCCAGCATAGTCAAGGCTTCCCATGGCCAGTAATGAAGATGTAACACCCTTATTAGGGTCACTGAGGCTTGCTCTTTCATCAAATAGCCCCACTAATTCAAACTCTCCTGGTTCCCCGACCCCAAGGCTCTCCTTTGACCACAACTCTGAACACTGCAACTACTACCTTATTTAACCCTTAATACTTATACAGGAAAACTCTCTATATCCCCAGCAAACTGCCCTATTGATACCAAAGATGGGTCAGATTGTGGTAAAGACATTTGCCTGCCTCAAGGACCGTGATGTGATATCAGTACAGTGCCACTCCATTCCTCCTAGAGGTCATCGTAAGATTCCCACATAGTCAGAATTACTTTCCGTACAAATTAATTCCCATTAATATCTACATTGGTGGAGAATCCTTCCCTGTCCGACCATACCAACCATACAAAACTGTTGGCGCTTAGGACATCCTGCCAAATACTGTCGTTCCATAGCCCGATATCCCCTATGTGCCCAACTTGGGCACAACCGATCAAACTGTTCTGCACAATCACGTACATGTGCTAAGAGTGGCGGTGACTATAATGTATTTTATAGAGGCTGTCTCACCTACAAGTTTGAATCTGAGGTGGCAACTCTCAGATACAAACTTGGTCTCCGTGAAGCCAGACAGAAGCACGTTGACAAGGTTTCTCTCATACTCCCTACTCCAGTAATGTCACTCGCTCAACCCCTTCCACCCCTTCGCAAGATGTTCATACACCCTCCCCTGTACCTATTTCCCAATTCCACTTCTACCTCTACCTCCTGCTTTGTTTTTACACATCCCAATGTAATGTCCCTCTTTCAGTTCCACACATTCTGTTGTCCTGTCCACGCTTTGATACAACTCGCACCTCTGCTTTCCCCCCCACCTGTCCTCCCTTCACCGACCTCCCAACCTATCAGACATCCTTACAGAATCCCACTACTTTCTTCTTTGACCTGTTCTCCTTCCTCAGATGCATACATGTCCTTCACTTGATCAAATCCCCTTACCTAAACCCACCATAACCCATGCTCGTTTCCACCATTTCCTTTCCAAACTATTCCTCAGTCTCTTCTCCAGATTTACCTACTCCTATCTCAATTCACTACATTCTCCCTTCTCCCATCTCCGACACCTTTTCTTAGGGGGCTTAGGAGATGGAGACAAACACAATATAGAGGACCATTAACTTCCCCTCTTATTTCAGGCTTACTATGGCCAGTAACGAAGACTGTACCCTTATTAGGGGCAATAAAGCTTGCCCCTCTTATCAAATTGCCTCCCTAAATCGAACTCCTCAGTTTATCGACTCCTGACTCCCTTTTTATCACGGCTCAGACCACTGCTATTACACCCCCTCGTCGACACTTGCTGTCAACTTAACCCATCCTGAATCACCTACCCAGGTAACTGAACCTCCAAAAGATACCCCTCCTTCAACCGCAATATCCTTGATCCGATCTGCACAATTATCTCCATTTCATACACCATCCTCCCTTATTACAACTCCACAACCTTATTGAGCTCCATGCCACAGCACTATATCACTCCACACCACTCCCTCTTCCTTCCGCCCTCGCCCTTTTACAGTTCCCACCTCTACAACCCTTTTGAGTACTTTGGCCAAGCCAAGTGGGATCGATTTTTTGGGATTCCCGTAACAGCCCCGTACTCTGACAATACTCTACTTTACCAACAATGCCTCCAAAAACAAGTAAGCAGTCTCCTTTCGCAGCCGTGCTGATCGTTCACGCCTTGTCATAGTTATATCTGAATCTTAAGCCCATGCACTACCCGGAATCACACCGCGAACGAAGCAACGCTACGCACGCGATGCAAAGCTACGTGGCTTTCAGTCGCCTCGTTGCATTTTCAATAAAGGAGGGTACACACTTGTTGCATTTCCATGTATCGTATCGTTGTGTACCACATGTATCGGGACGATGCCACATTCCCTGTCCACACGAGGGTTGGCGAGTTGTATATCATTCCATTGGTGTGACGGCAGTGGATAATGGTTAATGGTTAAAAGCGAAATCAATGTGCTAGACCTCTAAGGTGATAGTTGCTATGCGTCATCTATATAGAGTAATCTTAAAATGTTAAAGATGGGTAAAGGAGTTGCTGTGTAAATGGGCTATGTTGTGTCTAGGTAAGGGAATTACATGTGTTCACGTGTATATCCAGGATGGAGTGGAAATGTTAGAGGGGGATGGATGGAGGGAGAATGTACGTGTAGTTAGAGTTGAGGGGGGTGGGTTGTGTTGGGAGGGAGTAGGAGGTGGATGGATATCGGCAGTATCAGGAGGTTGAATATCGGTAGTAGGCGGAATTGAGGGGGTTAGGTTGCCTTAAGAGGGAGTAGGAGGAAGGTGTCTAGGTGGAATATAAGACAGGAGGGGGATGGATATCAGCAGTCACTTCGAGTGTGGAGGGAGCAGGAGTTTTGAAATTTTGTGTCTCAGGCATATAGCTTTGAATATCTTCCAGTTTCTGTAGTAGAGTTGGTTGGAGAATTTTGTGAGATAAAGGTTTTCTTATGAGGGAGGGAGAAGAGACTGGTGTCTGAGGAATAAAGGCAAAGGTAGGTGGAGGTGAGTGTGCGGTAGGGGAAGAAGGGGGGAACGTTTAGTCTCTCTGCTGCGGGTAGTGCGGGGAAGGTCATGTGCACGGAAAGTAATTTTGGCAATGTTGATGGGGTTTCTTTTGATGACCTCTAGGAGGAATGGAGTAGCACTGTACCCATATCACATCACAGTCTTTGAGGTAGCCGAGTAAGTACTCTCCACAATCTGACCAATCGATATCCATAGGGCTGCTTGCTGGGGAGATAGAGACAGTTCCAGTACAAGTATTAAGAGTTGGATAAGGTTCTGCAGGAATGGGGTTGCCAGAGAGAGCAGTTAGATTTGATAATGCTATAGCTTCAGTTTCAGATCTGACTATTACGAGACGGGAACGATCGGTTCGGGTACGAAAGGGGATTGCCCACTTGTTCGTGGAGACATTGTTGAAAGAGAAGAGTGTTGCCTGAGTAAGGAGCTGTAAGGGGGGGGGGCACGAATAATCGGTCCCATTTGGCTGGGCTAAATAGAGTATTTATGATATTGGTAGAGTTGTGGGTGGTAGAAGGACGGGGACGTGATTATTGTTGAGGGTCGTACTGTTATGGAGAGATTTCGAATAAGGCTGTAAGGCAGAGAGAGAGAGGGAGAGGGAGGGAGGAGTGAGTGTGAGAGTGAGTGAGTGTATGTGAGTTAGTGTGAGCTCTCTCTGAAGTTGAGGAAGTTGGGAGAGTAGGAGTCTCCACTTGGGTGGATAATGCACAAGTAGGCATTGAGGAGTGGGTAGTAGTTAGTGTTCAAAGTTGTGGTCAAAGGAGAGCCTGTGGTTGGGGACCCGGGAGAATTTGAATTGGTGAGGCTATTTGTTGAAGGGGCAAGCCTCATTGCCTCTAATATGGGTATTACATCTTCATTACTGGCCATGGGAAGCCTTGACTATGTTGGGGAAATAAACAGTCCACCCCTCAGGGTCCCTTTGAGGGGTAAGGGCTAAACAACAAAACGGGAATACCGTGCCCATGGTTCCCTCAGGCCGTCCAGGACTGGCACAAGGTCAGCCTTTCATCCTTTCAGCACGGCTCTTACACCTTAGGAAGTAGATATTAGAAGAGGTTGGAGAAGGGACGGGAACATAAGGCTGAAAGGGGAAAAGACCATACAAAATTGAGTCGAGGGCTGAGGCCTTAGGCAGGGAGACCCCTGCATTGGGTCTGTCTCTGTCTCCTATGCACCCCCCCCTCCCCCCCGCCACGACAACAACGGGCAAGGGATTCGGGGGGATGTGACGGCAAAAGACCGACAGATGGCGGATGGAGCCCGTTGCGTATGTTTGTTTCATATTTTAACACGCAACGGTGCAACGCTATCCCGTCCAGACTGCTACGCGACGATGATACTATACGTGGAAATGCAACAAGTGTGTACATGACTTTAAGTGTTCACACCGGTTGCGAAGGTACGCGCGCTATGCTAGCTACGTTGCGTGTATGGCTTGATCAGTCATCGGGCCGGAGATTTATAAAATCATGCATGTATGCGCCTACTCCAACCCCAAATGAGTCGACAGTTCGTCACAGCTGCGACAAAGTCACATTGTATGTCCTCTATAGTCTGGGAGATAATCTGAAATGTTCGATTATTTTTAACTTCTTTCAGCTCATTAGATATTCACCAAATTTTATCCTTAACAAATTTAATTTGTGAGCCCATTTCCTTTCTCTCTTATTACCCTTAGTACTAGAGTTAGCATTAATGATTGTTATTCTTTCTTCTCAAGAAATTACGGAGTACTGTCTCCCACGGCTGCAGCCACTGATTGATGTGACACTTGTTTGAAAACAGAGCTTGGTGGCATTTTCTCCAGGGTAAAATATTCACGCTGCATCCTCCGTCCTCTGCTTCGCTTCCGGTGTGACTTCGCTTTAATAGTTATATAGCTTTCCATCTCCCCAACTGATTGCTCTGTCTCTGAAAAGGATTTGTCAGACTGTGAAGACCTACTTGCCTCTCTGCTATGATTTTATTAGTACAGTGCAACACGTTAACATTGCGAAGATTACCTTCCGTAGACATGACGTTCCCCACAAGGTCTACATCGATGAAGTCTTGCCATGTCAAACTATATCGACAACCCCCCTCCCCCCGTCAATCTCAAAAATGTTTGCATTTTGGCCGTACTGCATAGCACGTCTATTTTCAAAGTGACTAGACGTCCATCCTCCTCATATTCCTCTTACCCCTCTTCCCTCCACTCCCACCACAGCCCATCCTCTCCCCTATCTCCATCCCAATACAGCCCATCCTCCCCC
>NC_091566.1:606152-608652 GCF_042767895.1 Penaeus vannamei
TCAAACTCCAATTAGAGAAAAAGGGGAAAAAACAATTAAATAATAAATATTTCTCTTGGATGGAAATATTAGAGAATACAATTGCAATAACAACAATGTTATAGACAACATAAAATCTGATAATACAGCCTTAGAAATAATCACCAATTAGAGAACAACTCTACTATTAGGGGGAAAAATCATGTTATTCCTAAATGAATATAATCATTTTATGGAATGCAAGGTAAGTTTTAAACAAAACCATAGAAGTGAATCATCTAATAAGTAAACTACAACCAGAGGTAATGGCTTTATACGACATCTATAACCAGTGCAACAACCTTAATCAAAATGAAACAGAATACTATGTAAACCAAATAAATGACCCAAAATTAATAATAGGAGACTTCAACGCTCACCACACACGCTGGAACCTAAAATTAAACCTAAAACATACAAACAAAAAGGCAAAAGTTTATTCAAAATAATGACAGAAAATAACACTGTTAACTCTCCCGGCCAGACTACAAGAACGGACCCTAGAAATGCAAAGGAGACCAAATTAGACTTAATTCTAACTTCTCCTATTCTAAGTCACCTACAAATAGACACAGGACCTAGCATAGGAAGCGATCACATAACAGTAATAATAAGAAATAAGACAACCAAAAAAATCCCCTCTATTAAAAGAAAGAAAGAATGAAAGATAATGAAGTTCACTAATGAAGGATGGCTGCATTACCAAAGAGAACTAAGTAAATTGGATAGAAAAAAAAAAAAAAAAAAATTAAACAAATATGATAAAAAAGTAAGCTGAGTAAACCTTGGTAGAATGCAAAATGTACAAAAAATTGTTAAAGAAAGAAATAAAGCCTCCAATAAAAGGAAAAAATGCCAAACAATAAAATCAGAAAAAAAAAATAAATAAAAAACATCAGCAACAAAGATTATAGAACGAGAAAAAAGAGAGTCCTCGGAAAATTTTTGTTCCACAATAGATTTCAGCATCCCATTAAAAAGGATTTGGAATTTTATTTTTAAAATAATGGGAAATGCAACACACAATAAATATCCATTCACAGATAACAACCATCAAAAAAATAAAAAATTAAATTATAAATAAACAAATATAAAAAAAATGGTAAATAAACTTAAAGAATAAAAAAGAAAAGAAAGAAAAAAAAAGAAGAACTAAGCACCCAGAGCAATATAGAAATAATCAGTACGATCATGAAAAAAAAGAAAGAAAGAAAAAAACTCAGCAATAACAAAAAATAAGAAATCACATGGACCCGATGAAATCCAAAAATTAAACATATATTTGAATAGAGAATACCCTCGAAGATTTGAAGAAAGCAATTATAAATCCCAATCAAAAAGTTGGAAACCCTTCAGAATCAAAACCATACAGATTCATCAGCAGAATAACTTTCCAAGGACAACTATTTGAAAATCAAATAACAAAAAGGATAAACTGGTGGCTGGAAACAAATAATAAATAGAAAAACAGGATTTAGACCTAACTATAATGGATGCTCTAAGTAAACATATATGCTATTAAAGAAATAAAATATGTTTTAATAGCATTTACAGACTTAGAAAGGGCCTCTGACTCTGCAAAGTACAAGTACCTTATACTACATGGCTGTGGGAATCTGAAACTGTGCCTAAAAATTAAAAACAATCCTTTTTGCAGATGGTGTAGAAAAGATTACCCACAACTCATTGGTAAACATTCACAATACCTTCCCATAGCTGATCAATGGTATTAATGGATTCCTCTTACCCTCTACTACCTAAATATGTAGGACGTTTCCCACTGAACCCCCCAAACACCCACACTCTGGGATCCAACAGCAGCAAAGGGCATGAAAGGTACTGGCGAAATTGCAGGGGAAAATATGAATATACACACTATGTCTAATTCAGCGGGCTGTGCCTCCTGTGACCTTCTGCTGGGGGGATACGAACCTCCAACCCCCACAATGGAAGACTAAGAATCCTTCAATTATCACGGCAGGGTAGAGTGTATGACCGACACATGGGAACACCTGATGCTGAGTCTATCCTACACGCTATCCTGCTGTACATACATGATGCAATTTTTCGTTGTCCGGGGTGGGCTTTGGGAGTATCATCCCCCATACAGGATGTAGTTTGAGTTTCCCTCAGCAAATTTTACTTAGTACTATATAGTACTAAGTAAAATTTACCTATAATGGACAGGGTGACCAAAAATAAGACACTCTTCATATCTGGTCATACAAGTTGGTAACTAGAAAGTTGTGCAAGATGTAATACAGGAAAAACTAATGGCACTGTAATAATCAAAGAGTAAACTACACTCATTAATACTTGAAATAATCTACATAGGCAAAAAATATTGTCAGAAATGAAGAATATATAATGTAACAACCGGCAAATGTCTACGGCAATTGGGTGAGAGGCAGAGATTGGAAGGGCTTTGTGAAGCTTAAAATTCACCCATTTTCCTATATACGGACCAGTTCTCCGAATATTA
>NC_091566.1:613652-621152 GCF_042767895.1 Penaeus vannamei
ATTTTTTTCAAGGAAATATCCATTTATTGTACATTTATGTTCACTAGCATCGCCCCAAAGATCTAAATTATCAAAATATAATTTATTAAAAATAAATCTGCTAAATATACTTCAAACCTACTGTACAAAATGAATTATTAGAAAATATTCACAATACATATA
This sequence comes from Penaeus vannamei, assembly GCF_042767895.1. Taxonomy (NCBI): domain Eukaryota; kingdom Metazoa; phylum Arthropoda; class Malacostraca; order Decapoda; family Penaeidae; genus Penaeus; species Penaeus vannamei. The sequence goes on from NC_091566.1 coordinate 613,815, forward strand.
ACTATCGAATGCAGGCTATTTTGCTAATGACTTCTTATAAAATTGAGGCACACAGAATGCTGAGGCAAGCAGGCCCAAATAAAATTATTGGTAAGATTAATATATTTTTTTTTGTTTCCTTGAAGATGGCTTAACTCTGACATATATTCATGTTTCAACAAAGGATGTATCTATAAATATGGCTAGTAATGTATCTAGTAGTGGTAATGAGGATGTTATATGTAATTGCAATCATGATACCAACTCAGTGAAAATTAAATAAGGGTAAGAATTACAGGAGTAAGCTGAAAAGGTTTGTGAGCATGTTTGTTGCTGGATGGAGTAGCCTGTTGTGGTTACTGATTGGCTAGGATTGGTTAGCGGGCAAACCTGCTTTTGTAGCACAACGCCTGGCTGAGCTAGCAATTTCTCCTGTAGACTTACCCATAAATATTAGGTGCTACATGAGTGCCAAAACCTATTTCATACCATCAGATATAATAGACAATTACCATTTCAGTGACAAAAAATGGATATCCAAAGAAGTGGATCTATAAACCTCAACTCTATTGCATCTATTACATGGTTTTAAGGCAATATCACAAGCACATGTGCACACACACACACAGATACACACACATGATAAGTGACGTACACAAGTTATCTGTGCAAATCACAAGATAATCAACAGGCTATTTTGATGATTGTGATTACAACCCTATAAATAGAGAAAGAAAGGCCTTTATGAACATATAAATTTAAACATTATCAAAACATGAATAAGCTTTTAAACAACAAGGAATGGAAGGAGAACAACAGAAGAAACAACAAGAAGCAAGCACATTTCTATAAATTTAGTACATACATATAGTAAAGAAATTTACAAATGATTCAAAGGAAATTTCAATTAAAGATATGAATCTTCACATAACTATAAAAAAACATAGGTGTCTATGTAACTGAAGTTCAATGTTTTCCATATAAGTGAAGAATGGTAGAAAACTTACAGCTCAAAAAGACGAAGAAGAAGAAGATGAAGAAGAAGAGAGAGAGATGAAAAGGAATAAAAAGAATAATAATACAACCTCTAGCCTCAGTCTGAAGCCCAGATACTGAAAGTGTGTTTGATTGGTGTCATTATCTTTTAGGTTGGTAGAAAGTTATTGGCACTTTAAACATAAATCAATATATTTTTTTATTTTTTTTAGTGGGCATGCTTGTGTGTATGTATGGTTTGTGTGTGTGTGTGTGTGTGTGTGTGTGTGTGTGTGTGTGTGTGTGTGTGTGTGTGTGTGTGTGTGTGTGTGTGTGTGTGTGTGTGTGTGTGTGTGTGTGTGTGTGTATGTGTATGTGTGTATGTGTGTGTGTGTATGTGTGTGTGTGTGTGTGTGTGTGTGTGTGTGTGTGTGTGTGTGTGTGTGTGTGTGTGTGTGTGTGTGTGTGTGTGTGTGTGTCTTTAGATTGACTTTTATTAATCTAGTACCTCTGGGACCAAGAGTTAGCCAGATAAGTGAAAATGCAAAATCATAGAAAGATTATTTCAAAAAAGTTCTTAATCAATCCTTCAACTACTAAATCATACCTTTGAAATACAATATCAGTACAAATGGGGTTATAAGGGAACAGAAACATTAAATAAAAGGCAAGTAAAATGAGCTATGGCAGTTGCTGTACATCTATATGCAAAATAATTCAAGTAATGTCATGTATACTCACCAAAACAAATATTCATTTACCAGAAATTATGTATTATATCCCTGTTTTATGCACATGAAAGTACTGTAATCGCAAATCTGATAATCAGAATTAGGCATTGACAATACCCAGACGGGTTTTCGGTGTGGACATTAGAAGGGCTTTCAAAAGTGATAACCAGAAGTGAACAATCCTTGATGATTTGCTTACTCTTTGGTGTCGTATGATCAATTTAATCAGCATATCTGGTCAGCATTTTGACAACATATAAACCAAAACATTGCACAAAATTTCATGACTACCATCCTCAAAACCTATAAAACTGGCAAGTATTGTTGGTAAGGAGTACATATTCCAGTGACAATTGGAATAATTCTCCTATCCATGGTGAAAGGCCTGAAGATGCAGAGAGGTTTTGGTCATGTGAACTATCACAGTATGCAAACTGGCCTTTTGAGTCTTCACTGGCATTGACAGAGCTCCTCAATTAGTAAAGCAAGTTTGGTATGGATCCAAGGAATCTGCTCCATCAGAAATACTTTCCATATGCAGCACTGCCAAGTGGTACAAGCTTCTTTTCTTTTACCTGTATGATCTGGCTATCACCAAACATGTATGCTGTGCACAATGCAGAATTTAAGGGATGCTTGTCTGGAATTACAGCCGTGGGGATGTCTGCCCGGATTTCTTATATTGATATTAATATCTTCATTGCCTTAACATAAACAACTAATAAAGAAAATCCATTAAATTGAGCCACTTATTTATTTGAACAAAGGAGTTAACCTTTTACACAGATGATACAATGATGAAAAAATTAAAATGGAAATTTCATTATTCTGATCACTAGTACTCTACAAATATAACTGTTTTGTCATTTCAGTCAAATATCCTGTAAAATAATATATAAAAGGAATAAGTTTTATGAAGCCTCAGGGGTAGTTACCCCATTTACCCCCCACTTGTTCATAATTCTGTATTCACACATACACACACACACACACACACACACACACACACACACACACACACACACACACACACACACACACACACACACACACACACACACACACACACACAGTAGATCCTCTTATAATATGGTAATACAGACTGGCATCCTCCATTTCTGCTCTACATGTTCAAAGTGTTTCCATTATAAAGGGCGAACTCTGAAAGGGCACTTCTGCGAAGCTTCTCATTATACCTCTAGAGATGGCATGCATTTCTGACATTCTGACACTCATAGTAAACTGTAAACATGGAATAGCCATGTTTACAGTTTACTATGAGTCAGCTTCATCCTGCTCCCAGTGTACAAAGATTGTCCCTTTACGTAGACCAAGATGCTGGGAATGTATTAATATTATTAACATTATCCTTTTTTGTGTACTTCTCTCTACCTGGTTGAAAGATTTAATCATCATCATGGTCAGTTGATGTTTGTGTCAAAATCTTTTAATTTAAATAGATATTTTCTGTTAAAACCCATGATGACAGCTTTTGCCCATGCCATAATGAACAATGTACCTACACCATGCATAATCAGCTGCTCAAATGAAAATGAGATGTACAGTAGACATGTTTTCACTGCTGTCTAATGAAACTGGTTGTGGAATATACAATCTTTCAATAAAAGAGACTAGAAAGAGAGATTAACCTTTCTTTAGAAAACTGTACTTCACAAAGAGGTACAAACAAGTGACAAAGACATTTGTCACCTGGCATATGAGCTCTGTGCTTCACACAAAGAATACATGCTGCCTATTGTGAACAAGTTAGTAGCTATTTTAAATGTAAATTTGATGTCAACTTCTTTTGATCTAAGTACTTTAATCAAGATTTAATTGGTCATACAACTCAAAGCTCAGAGAAAAGGAAATCCAATTTTTGTGCCATTCAACATATGGCAGTCACAGGAAGTAGATTTGTGCTAATAGTCACTGTGACTGCTTGAATGGTATAATATGGCATAAGATTTGACTTTGTAATATGTTATCCATCAGCCTGTGTCAGGATATGACCTTACCACAATACAGATTAATGTGTTACACTATAGGTTCTGCACTGGTCCTATACATGTTACTTAAGCGTATATCATAGAAGGATCTACTGTATACATATATACAAGCAATCATATACATGCATATATCTTTATATGTATTCAGATATATGTATACGCTGGCTCGGTTCAAGGTATAAGTGAACTACATGGCACCTTACAGCCTTCATGGCTACCAGGGTATTCCCGAGAGTGCTTAACATTTTTTCAATAATATTTGTCTGTGGTAAGCATACAAAAATGTCATTTTATGACAACTGACTCTGAGATATATAACTATCTGCCCCAACTGTTTCTAAATAGGGTCTTGACAGACAGTTTTACATTGCGGCTGCACATTCAAATACAATAGTCAAAAGTCTTAGCTGTGTCTAATGGATACGCTCCAGGTCGTATTCTGCTTATAGTCCCATGCAGGGATAAGCTGGCCCTTTTCATTTCTTTTTCTAAAGATGAGCAAACATTTTAAAAGTAATAAAGCTGTATCTTTACAAAAATTCCTTTCTAAAAGCCTACATATTCTATTTTGGAAATGACTAGTATAGACTGTCAAAGGTACATCTAAAATTTGGGGTGATCTTGCCATCATCTAACATGAACAGCGACCCTCTGTCTCTTCCACTTCATCATCCTCCTGCTGCTGCAATGTTCTGGCACGGCCCCTTCTGCCTGGAAGACGACTTGAATCAACTGCTAATTCCATTCTCTTCATCACAGCATCAAGAAGGTGGATTACAGCAGTTTCTACATTTTGGCCAGAAGCAGCTGAGGTTTCAATGTACTGGAGGCTGTAAAAGTAAAATAAAGATCTGACAAACAACACAGTATAACCTTACATTACATAATACAACTATTCCTATAAGAAATAACTAAAGAAAAATAATCTGTCTTTCCCATCCTCCCACCCAGACTTTATGAATCTTAAAAATTAAGAAACTATAATAATTTGGTAGAAAAAAATAATAATAACAATACAAGACAGATGTATCAGTCTTAAGTGCTAGAGAAATGTTTAGTAAGTGGAAGTGGATGGGGGCAAGAGTGGCTGCTCAAGGAGATGCTGAGCTGAGAGGATGGGGAGGATATCCCTCACCCGCCCTCATCCACTCCCTTTGAGAAAAAAGATATCCAATGTGGTGTGTTTGCTGCTTCTTATCCTTATTCTCCTTGTATAGTTCTTCATGGCAGGGAAAACATTCTCTCACATCACACAGAACTTTCAAACTTATTTTCCCGTTATATGGTGCTTACACATTGCAGAAGAGCTCGACAAGCTGCTTTCCAGTCAGTTCTTTATGCTCATTATCATTTTCTTTCCCATTAAGTGCTTTCATAATTTGTCGCAGCATTGCAGTGTTTCTGGTGTTTAATACATGTACCCTGCATTTTCTCATCTTTTAAATTATAGTGCTACAAGAATAACTGATGTAGAGCATACCAGTTGGGGAATCCAGACTAATTGTTGTCTTGATCTTCTTGTACACTTGGATTTTTTGTATTAATTAATACGGCAATCTGAATGCCTGGGTGACATTGACGATCTGTGCACTTTATAACATAATGTTTGGCATCAAGTGGGACGCTTTTGCACTCTCTTCTTGTTGTCTTCATCAATACAAGACATTCTTTTGGGAACCAGTTTTAATGTCAATGTCATAAGAGCAAAAATGTACATAGTAGGTGGGCAATGCCTCCAGTTAAGTGCAGCAAAGGAGGGAGTAGGGAGGAGGGCAGTATGAGACATGTTCAAAATGCACATAAACTTAAATAAAAAACAATGTTACATCACTCATATTTAAAAAAAAAGAGAAGAAGTTATAGGCATCAAAAATAATCATATCACCATAAAACAAAGATTACAGCTATTAAAAACCAAATTTGAAAATAATGCTTTTCATCCCTGGCTATAGAAAACAGATGTAATTTTCAGTGATAAAGTAAAAGGAATTAACTATAAACAAGGAATAAAATTATGTGAATACAAAGAACAGATTCAATTCTTCCAAACTTGAAGAAGTGCTCCTTTTGGTAAAAGTATAGATATTTTCCCAAAATAGATGTGTGTGGGCACATTTTATTGCCTTTTTTTGCCTGCACTATATTAACCCATTTGATCCAGATGATGTGACCATCACAACATAAAGACTCGCCACAAGAGCACAAAGCTATTGGAGAGTGAAAAGACTCATTTGGCTTTTTGAAATCCTTTTCCTGGCCACCACGACCAGTGGTGCAGTTTATATTGCAGAAAATTGAATATTAAAAAAAGAAAAAAAATGACTAGAGGGATGATATCATATCTAGAGGAATGATATGGAGACTGTGAAAGGAAAACAGTCTATTACCATCTGGATAAAGCAAATCCAAATGGACATTGGAAAAGGGCAAAAAAACTAAAAACATTTATGTAGAAAAAGAGGCAGTAACAGCGCAAAATGAAGGTCGCTCAAGGCATTATGAGTCAATTATGAATCACCTGTATTTTTACTACATGCGGGCCATGAAGCATCTCAATCCAAGGGGTAAACCTAGATTGACTAAAGAACACTGATAAAAGCTCCTTACCCAAACTTCTCCGCAACATCTCTGGCCCGCTGTTCAGAAATCATTCTTTGATCTGCCAAATCCACTTTGTTTCCACACAGGATTATGTCAGGATTGTCACAGTATGCATGGGTCTGAAATTATGATATAGAGATAGACATCTCTTATAACAAAGCAAATAATTTAAAACATGATTGTCAACTAGGCCAGCAGGGTGAGTTTTTGTTCCCTACAAGTACTAATAAACTTCTAAGGCTTATGGATGTGAAAGCATACTATAATCAAGTCCAGAGCCTGGATAAAATTCAATCTGAGCAAGATTCAAAAATTGGTGCAAACATAATGAGTTCAATCCTACACATCTTTCAAAAAATTATTGAACTGAACCCCATCCCCCTTTTTTGACATAATCCCACATCACATTAGGAGGTAAGAATATAACTGTAGAAAGATTCAAGGCAGGATATGTAATAATAATTGATACTCTCCTAACGTGTCCTAACTATTCTTTCACTTTTTAAAGGAATATTCAATTATCTATCAAAAAGTGCTAAATTCCTAATGCACATGCAAACAACCAAAATTAACTGATATAAAAAATGTATCTAAATATTTATAATGAAAATTACCTGCATAGAAATCAAAGCAATACAGGTTTCATGACATTGATCCCATTTTTACTGTGAGGAGATATCTAGTTTCAACATCTTTAATGCTTGGAATTTAAAACATTTTTATATCCACATACACTAGCCTACAAACAGAATTCACTGTGACACTTGTTGAGACTGACAGGAATGGAAATCAGTCACTTCAAAAGACATGATGGATTACCTATGTGTTTTCATATGTCAGCATATAATTATTTCAGCTTATAGCTCCTTGATGCATGTTTTATTATCCTTTCCATAACTTTTTAAAGTATGAAATTGATATATGTGGTCTTCAGATAGCAATGTGTGGTTTCTATTCTCTTTTCTTGTTTACTATGTCCATTATGAGTCACAAGCAGAGGCCATGTACCTGTTTAAGAACAAATAAATGAAAGGGAAAATGAT
>NC_091566.1:631152-633652 GCF_042767895.1 Penaeus vannamei
GATCTGTTTACTAAAAAATCGACAAACTCGCAACTTCTTTCGGATTCGCACTAATCTGACCTTCTCCCACCTGTTTTCCAGCCGCACCTGCACCCCAACGCCCCGCAAGCGCCACAAACCTCTGTCACCCGAAGAATCCCTTAAAAGATCCTCAACGCCGTCCCTCAGGAGAGCAATGGACGTGTAATCCGCACAGAGGAGAGAGACCGTCGCAGCTGCGCCTTAGCCGCCCGACACCTGCACTGCCACTCGACCACAGTGCCACAACACGCGCGTCGCCCAGGCACCTCCGGCACCCCCATCCCCCTGCCTCCTGTCCCTCAGTATTGATTCCCTATTTGTCATTTCCATTTCCGGAACATGATATAGGGGACGGGACTCGGGCGATGGAGATTCTGCAAATAATTAGGATGCTGGCATGGTTACGATGGCGTGGAATGAATTGACGATGGATATGCAGCATGGAGGAATATGTACTGAATGCAGTTAGGGTAATTATTATTAAGCTATTTATAAACATGTGTAAATTAGGTTACATTAAGACCAGCGTCATACTGAGGTAAAGAACTTAGGTAACCGTGTAAATGCTAGTTTTTATTGTTGGTGTTATCATTATTATTTTTATTATTTTGATTATTATCATTGTTATTATTATAATTATCATTGTTATCATCATTATCGTTATCATTATATTAATTATCATTGTTATTATTATTAATATTATTATTATCATCATCATCATTATTGTGATCATTGGTATTATCATTACTGTTATTATTATTGTTTTTATCATTATCATCACTATTTTTTGCTGTTATCATCATTACTATTATCATTATTATCATTGTTTTTATTATCATCATCCATATTGTTATTATTATTATAATAATTTTATTAATATTATCATCATTACTGTTATCATTTTTGTCATTACCAATAGTATTATTATTACTATTATTATTATTATTATTATTATTATTATTATTATTGTTAGTAGTAGTAGTAGTAGTTATTAATTTTACCATTATCATTACTATTATCATTATTATTATTATTATTATTATTATTATTATTATCATTATTATCATTATTGATATTATTATTATTATTATTATCAATACCGATGTTATCATTATCATTATCAATTTCATTGTCATCATAATTAATATTAATATAATTAATATTATTATCAATGCCATTATTATTGTTACCATCATTATAATTTTATATAATTATTTTTGTCATCATTATCATTGTTACTAATACTAGTATCATTATAATCATCACTATTATCATTATCATCATCATTATTTTTTGTCTTTATGATAGTATTCCAGCATATTGGTTTATTTGCATACAGATAAAGTTCGAAAACTAAACAGACATGATAGAACAAGCCTCATATCACATGAATAAACCTGAACCACAACAAACAAACGGCATTATGAATCCAGAATCTAGATATCCATGCAGTACTTGGCGTCATTGCATTCTTTCTCCATAACAAACACCACACACTGAGATACGAAATCCTGTTCGTCCCACAAACGTTTTTTTCTTCACCATCAGCTGTTGCACCTCGAATTTTAAGATATTTTCGGGAGCTGGGACCAAAGCGGTCATGGCTGGCTCCTTCATTTCACGGTGATGCTCCCAACCCCAGACTTCTGCTGGTGTATATATATGTATGTATGTACACACACACACACACACATATATATATATATATATATATATATATATATATGAATATATATATATGAATATATATATATATATATATATATATATATATATATATATATATGTATGTATGCATTTATGTAAATATAATGATAACAATGATAACAAAAATACTAATAATAATGATAATAATAATAATAATAACAATGATAATAATAATGATAATGAGTATGATAATAATAATTTTGATAATAATAATAATGGTAATGATAACAATAATAATAATAATAATAATAATAATAATAATAATAATAATAATAATAATAATAATAATAACAATTGTAATAATAATGGTAATGAGAGTAATAATACTACTACTGCTACTACTACTAATAATAATAACAATTGTAATAATAATGGTAATGATAATAATAATAATAATAATAATAATAGTAATAATAATAATAATGATAATAATAACAGTAATGATAACAATCAAATAATAACAATGATAAAAGTGATAATAGAAACAATAATAATAGTAATAATAAAATAACATTATTAAGGTAATGATAATAATGATAATAATAATAATAAAAGTAATAGTGATAATAATAATGATAATAATAATAGTAATAATGATAATAATACTAATGATGATAATGGTAATAGTAATAATTTTAATAATGATACTACTACTACTATTAATAGCAATAACAATAGTAATAATATGATAAAATTAATAATAATAATAATAATAATGATAATAATAATGATAATAATAATGATAATAATAATAATAATAATGATAATAATA
>NC_091566.1:651152-653652 GCF_042767895.1 Penaeus vannamei
ATTTCTGTTTTTTTTTATCTGTCCTTATTTCTGGTTTAACTTTTCAAGTCCGTTCTTATTTCTGATCTAACTTTTTGAGTCTGTCCTTATTTCTGGTTTAACTTTTCGTCTGTTCTTATTTCTGTTTTTTTTTTTGTCTGTCCTTATTTCTGGTTTAACTTTTCGTCTGTTCTTATTTCTGTTTTTTTTCGTCTGTCCTTATTTCTGGTTTAACTTTTCGTCTGTTCTTATTTCTGTTTTTTTTTCGTCTGTCCTTATTTCTGGTTTAACTTTTCAAGTCCGTAATTATTCTGATGTAACCTTTCAAATCCGTCCTTATTTCTGATTTAATTTTTCAAATCCGTCCTTATTTCTGGTTTAAATTTTCAAATCCGTCCTTATCTCTGGTTTAACTTTTTAAGTCTGTCCTTATTTCTAATTTAGATTTTCAAGTCCGTCCTTATTTCTGATACAACTTTTCAAATCCGTCCTTATATCTGATACAACTCTCCAAACCCGTCCTCCTCATTATATCCGAGCTTATTTTAGAGACACACACACACACAAAACCAACGCCCTCTTCCGTGACTCTCTCTCTCTCTCTCTCTCTCTCTCTCTCTCTCTCTCTCTCTCTCTCTCTCTCTCTCTCTCTCTCTCTCTCTCTCTCTCTCTCTCTCTCTCTCTCTCTCTCTCTCTCTCTCCCCCCCCCCCCCGATCCCGCCGCTGACTCTCTCTGCTCTCCCTACAGGACATCCTGCACAGCCGCCGCCGCACCACCAACATCCAGAAGATCGAGTTCGAGGTCAAGATCCCGCGGAAGTACGGCGGCGGAGGGTCACTCACCTTCTGGATGTTCGACGTCGGGGGTCAGCGAGGCGAGCGCAAGAAGTGGATACAGGTGAGGAGGGTCAGGATACAGGTGGTACAGGTGGTGCAGGTGAGGAGGGTCAGGATACAGGTGGTGCAGGTGAGGAGGGTCAGGATACAGGTGGTACAGGTGGTGCAGGTGAGGAGGGTCAGGATACAGGTGGTACAGGTGAGGAGGGTCAGGATACAGGTGGTGCAGGTTAGGAGGGTCAGGATACAGGTGGTGCAGGTGAGGAGGGTCAGGATACAGGAGGTGCAGGTGGTGCAGGTGAGGAGGGTCAGGATACAGGTGGTACAGGTGGTGCAGGTGAGGAGGGTCAGGATACAGGTGGTACAGGTGAGGAGGGTCAGGATACAGGTGGTGCAGGTTAGGAGGATCAGGATACAGGTGGTACAGGTATGTATATATATATATATATATATATATATATATATATATATATATATATATATATATATATGTATGTATATATATATAGGTATGTATATATATGTATATGTATATATGAATATATTTATATATATGAATATAGGTATATATATATGTATATATGCATATATATATATATATATATATATATATATATATATATGTATATATGTATATGCATATATGCATATATATATATATATATATATATATATATATATATATATATATATATATATATATAGAGAGAGAGAGAGAGAGAGAGAGAGAGAGAGAGAGAGAGAGAGAGAGGGAGAGAGAGAGAGAGAGAGGTACATATATGTATCTATATGCATATATGCGTGTGTGTGTATATATATATATATATATATATATATATATATATATATATATGTATATATATACATATATATATATATATATATATATATATATATATATATATATATATATATATATATATATATATATATATATACATACACACACACATATATACACACATATACACATATGACTGAGATTTGCCGCAAATGTGGCTGTGTAGCTGCGATCGTCTTATCACTCCATGACGTCACGCGGAAAGACGTCTGAGCCGGATTAACGAAAGAGCTTAATCCACGAACGCCGATTTCACGAGAAGGCGCTAACACCTGCTGTCAATAAGGGATGCTGTCGGTGTAAGAACCTTTTTTATCGCGAGGATCCTGTGATATCCAGAGCACAGTTTCCTTCGATGCCATAGAAAGGAGACAGGGCCACACATCCTTTTCCTGTGTAGGAGAGGGCGCCACGAACCTTATGGTGGTTCAGGACACTAAATAGGATTGAGTAGTAAAGCTGAGGCCATCGTCGGACTGTTTAAAATCTCTTTGAGAAAAAATTACCTATGATGTGTTCGTTGAAGATATAATCTTATTTTTTATTCAATATTAGCAACAACCTCAGCCGATTTATAAGAACAGTATACTTTTTTAAGATAATACCTGTTCCTAGGCTTGGGAAACCCCTTCCGTTATCTAAAAATACCTATAGATAAACTCACCTACATCAACTGGCACTATTGTTACTGTGTCTTCTATAATATTATATATTATGTATGTTACTGTTCTTTCTATAATATTATATATTATATATGTTGCATTGGTCGTTACATGAAATAGTTCCCTCGAAGATGATTCTCATCAGGTTCTCGCTACAGCTGATGTCAAATGAGTCATAACG
>NC_091566.1:666152-668652 GCF_042767895.1 Penaeus vannamei
ACCGAAGAAGAAGGAGGTGGTCGTCACCAGGTAGATGTAGATGTAGGCGTTGTTGGGCCGCATGTCCATGTGGGTGTACCTGTCGGAAAGGTATAATCTGGGCAGCTGTTCTCGGTAATTACTAGTTACTGGGTATTACTAAGATGTTTACCCAAAACACTGGTCGAGCTCCCTCAGAAATGGCATTTGACGTTCTCTGTCTGTCTGAGTCTATTACATTATATTACTGGAGGAGATTTTGAAGCCTGTTATCTACCAAAACAGGGATAAAAGACTATGTGCTGAGTCATTTCGGTACATTCAGTGTTTTGGCTCAAACAAGAAAATCCTCGAGAACTGCTTGTCAAGGAAATCTGACAGGAAGGCTTCGCGGCCAAGAGGAGGCTCCGACTGACCAGCCTTCGATCCAGAGCGTGACTTGGAAGATGGAGACGATGAGCTGGACCCACGGATGCTGCATCACCAGGATCTTCACCATCCGGATCTGTGGCCTGCGGGAGGTTATATGCAGATTAGTAATTCATACGAACGCATTTCAAAAAGAGAAGTGCATCCTAGATGTGGATAAATGATTTTTGCATTTTTAGCTGATGGCACAACAACATTAGTAAACAAATGAGTTTTATTAATACTGCGAGGCGACATGGCTCGGTCACTAGCCAAGTTGGCCGCACGACCTACTTGATGACCGTCGACTTCGGGCAGCAGATGCAACAGGGCCAGCAGCAGCAGGGCGGCCCCTTCCAAGGCAGCACCGTCCCCTCCATCTTCCTGACGAAGCGAGACTCGCCGCCGAAATAGGAGAGCGTCAACTGGAGGAACTGCCACATGCACAGCGCGAACCACAGCTGAGCCGTCGCGTCGAGAAACATGTTAGCCTTTTGGAAGAGCAAGCCCAGGTAACTGCACAGCCCGATGACCTGCAGCGAAGGAGGGAAGGATGAGGAGGTGCACGGTGCTTCTCTGCGTGTGTGTCAGACTGGGATTCATCTCTTAACTTTCTCTCAGTCTTATGCTACATATACCTTGCATATCCATTGCATACACCCGCACACACACACACAAACTCATAAACAAGCACACACACAATATATATACATATGTGTGTGTGTGTGTATTTACACACACACACACACACACACACACACACATATATACATATATATATATATATATATATATATATATATATATATATATATATATACATATATATATACATTATATATATATGTATATATATATATACATATATATATACATACATATATATATATATATATATATATATATATATATATATATATATGTATGTATGTATGTATGTATGTATGTATACACACACACACATGCATATACACCGACTTGCACCGACACCTGTCTGGCCCCTGGCACTGACCGGGTAGACGGAGAGCACGACGCAGGTGGTGGCCTTGTGGCGCGGGTGGCAGTGGCGGACCACGTGGCGCACGGTGTCCACCAGGAGGCCGACCAGCGTCACGAAGGCGACCGTCGCCAGGCCCAGCAGCACCCAGCCGGCGACGCCCAAAGCTGCAAGGGACGGAAGGCGGTTGGTCGTCGCTGCGGGAAGGCTGAGGGCCCCTGGTGCTCGGGGTGGCTTAGTCATGTACGCTAATGTGGGTAGGGATTTCAGGTAGACATGGGTGTATGTATATATATACGTACATATGAATATACTTACACACACACACACATATATGTGTGTACATATAAACAAACATATGTATATATGCATATGTAGGTATGTATATGTATATATATATATATATATATATATATATATATATATATATATATATATATATATGTATGTATGTATGTATGTATGTATGTATGTATGTATATATATGTATGTATATATATATATATATATATATATATATATATATATATATATATATATATATATATATAGTGTGTGTGTGTGTGTGTGTGTGTGTGTGTGTGTGTGTGTTTATATATATATATATATATATATATATATATATATATATATATATATATATATATATTGTGTGTGTGTGTGTGTGTGTGTGTGTGTGTGTGTGTGTGTGTGTGTGTGTGTGTGTGTGTGTGTGTGTGTGTGTGTGTGTGTGAGAGAGAGAGAGTGTTTGCATGTGTGTGTGCACAAACACACAATGCAAATGCTATTAGACAAGGCAAGGAACAGTAATCTCATTGCAAAAGCATCTCTCCTCAATCCTTTCCCACCGCCTCTGAACCCCGGTTAAATCCTCCGTTCACCTTCCTCGTCACTCCACCAGCGCCCCCTTGGGAGTCTCCACAGCGGCCCGCAGAGTAAACCGGAATCACACACGGCGCATCGCACATCCTTACAGGCCACGGAGTACATCTTGACGCGGGCGTGCAGTACACCGAGGCAATTTGGGTGGACAGCAACCCGGACCGAACCGAGGCTTAAAATATCCTTCCGCGTCCTCGGCTCCCTTCCTCGGCTCTCTCTCCTCCCTGGCGTGTC
>NC_091566.1:676152-678652 GCF_042767895.1 Penaeus vannamei
TTTCCTTAACTGGGAGTCATTGCCTGAAGGGTATCCCTGCCACAGAAAGCATTTGCTAAAAAGACACGAATTTCCTTAACTGGGAGTCATTGCCTGAAGGGAATCCCTGCCACAGAAAGCATTTGCTAAAAAGACACGAATTTCCTTAACTGGGAGTCATTGCCTGAAGGGTATCCCTGCCACAGAAAGCATTTGCTAAAGAGACACGAATTTCCTTAACTGGGAGTCATTACCTGAAGGGTATCCCTGCCACAGAAAGCATTTGCTAAAGAGAACCGAATTTCCTTAACTGGGAGTCATTGCCTGAAGGGTATCCCTGCCACAGAAGGCATTTGCTAAAGAGAACCGAATTTCCTTAACTGGGAGTCATTGCCTGAAGGGTATCCCTGCCACAGAAAGCATTAGCTAAAGAGACACGAATTTCCTTCAGAAGAAGCTGGGAGTCATTACCTGAAGGGTATCCCTGCCACAGAAGGCAGTTGCTAAAGAGAAACGAATTTCCTTAACTGGGAGTCATTACCTGAAAGGTATCCCTGCCACAGAAAGCATTTGCTAAAGAGACACGAATTTCCTTAACTGGGAGTCAGACTGCGCAGATGTCATGCGTGGACCGTGCTTCTTTGCGGGTGTGAAAGAATGAGATTCGTTGGTAAAATCGGATAAAAATGGAATAGGTGGAAATCTGGTTTACTGCCAGATGTTCCAAGATTCGAAGATAAATAAATAAAAATGTCTACCGGAAGAATCCTCAACATGATAAGACTCACGGCCACAATCCGCAGACATTTATCCTTTCTTGGCCACATTATCGGGAAAGGTGGCCAGGAAAGTCTAGCCATAAAAGAATAGATTGGGGGAAAATATTCGGGGTAGACAAGACCGACATTCTGGGATGTAGAAAGTTATGAATGAGAACGAATATCTTCACAATACAAGAGATGTATTTCGCCAGTTTCGAATATATCTTCGTCAGAAATACATACATTTGGGAGAATACACAACATATCTATATCACGTGGGAGCTGATGAATCACCTGATGATCGTGACCTCGCTCTCGTTGTACGCATAATTGCTGCCGCGACCATGGAGAGAGAGAGAGAAAGAGAGAGGAAGGGAGAGAAAGGGAGAGAAAGAGAGAGAAAGAGAGAGAAAGAGAGAGAGAGAGAGAGAGAAAGAGAGAGAGAGAAAGAAAGAAAGAAAGAAAGAGAGAGAGAGAGAGAGAGAGAGAGAGAGAGAGAGAGAGAGAGAGAGAGAGAGAGAGAGACAGAGAGAGAGAGAGAGAGGGAGGAGGGAGGAGAGGAAGAGAGAAAGAGAGAGAGAGAGAGAGAGAGAGGTGTGTGTGTGTGAGGAAGAGAGAGAGAGAGACACCCAAACCCACACCCAAACACACACATATTTTTTTCTCTCGCAGCTAATTCCTTTGCCATTCTTGTCCGATCCCTATCTCTCCTCCCTCTCCCCCACCCTCTCCCTCTCCCTCCTCTCATCCTCTCTCTCTCTCTCTTGCTCTCTCTCTCTCTCTCTCTCTCTCTCTCTCTCTCTCTCTCTCTCTCTCTCTCTCTCTTTCTCTCTCTCTCTCTCTCTCTCTCTCTCTCTCTCTCTCTCTCTCTCTCTCTCTCTCTCTCTCTCTGTCTCCTTCCCTCTCTCTCTTGCCCTCGCTCTTGCTCTCTTCTCCTCTCTCTCTCTCTCTTTCTCTCTCTCCCTCTCTCTCTCTCTCCCTCTCCCTCTCCCTCTCTTCCCTCTCCCTCTCTCTCCCTACTCTCTCTCTCCCTCTCTCTCTCCCTCTCTCTCTCTCTCTCTCTCTCTCTCTCTACTCTCTCTCTCTCTCTCTCTCTCTCATCTCTCTCTCTCCCCCCATCCCTCTTCTCCTCTCTCTCTCTTGCTCTCTCTCTCTATCTCTCTCTCCCTCTCTCCCTCTCCCTCACCCTCTCTCTCTCTCTCTCTCTCTCACTGGCGTGCCCCCTTTTGCGGAAAGTGGATCCCATAGTCACCCGAGGCACCACAGACGGCAGGTTGGAACTCCCTATAAATAATAAGGTTCACCCAGATACGTTAAATAAGTGAGAAACTACTTATATCTTAACAGTGAGAGAACAAATCTGAAAAAAAATCTGTCAGTAACAGTGATGACATTGTAAACCAAAGAAGAAAACAGAAGGAAGTACAAGTGCTACAGTGAACTCAGATTTAAATCAAAGGTGAAACTGATTCATTTTTACAGAGGAAATGTGCTCAGACAGGATAAGAGACTTTCTTTCGACCCAGGGACTGAGTGCAGCGAAGAGCAGTAGATAACTTTACAGATAAGAAATTGAAATCAGAGAGAAGAGGGGTGTGACTGAAGAAAATTTACAAAGATGGCAAAAACAACAACCCTTCAAAGATTGCGATTCCATCTGTGAATCCATCGAAGGTAAGACTCGAGCCTCCAGTGTCCCTCCCCCCCTTTAATCTCTCTCCCTCCTCTCTTTCCCTCCTTCTCCCTCCCTCCCTCCTCAC
>NC_091566.1:683652-688652 GCF_042767895.1 Penaeus vannamei
ACAGCCACCACCACTGCAAGCATCTCGACGCGGAGGTTGAAATTCCCAAGTAAGTGCTTCTGTGTCTCAGACAGAACTGAAACATTCCTCCGCCTTGCACGAAGACCTGAACACACGATGGTATCAGTATTTACCTTAAAGACAAGGCTGTATTCCAATTGCTGATCTCACTGTCATATTAGAGCTAGCAAGCTGATCTAATAACATTAATCAAATGCACAAAAACACGGACGCATACACGCATAAATGAGCATGATCGTGTTCCCACATAAACAAACCTAAGTGTACACACACACACACACACACACACACACACACACACACACACACACACACACACACACACACACACACACACACACACACACACGCACGCACACGCACACGCACACACAAAGGCATAGGAAAGGTGTGAGCGACCACCCCCAACTCAGAATGGAGGGGGGCGGGTCCCAACTTCTCCCCCACATTACTTTCGGGGAAATTTTCTGTAAACAAACAAACAGTGCAATTCCTTAGTTACTCAATTGTTGTGAACAATGACTCCTGCAACTGAGTGAACAGCTACAACTAGTCCGGTGTTTAAAATCAAATAACCGTCATGTCAAGTGATATCTAAATGAAAATGTCAGAGACTTTGTTGCAAAAATTAATATTTATCTCATTAAGTAATGATTTTAACTCATTTTGTTTGCACCAAAATCTTAGCTCTTCACAACGGCTAAAATCCGGGAGTTTCTGGGGTATTTCCCCTTGGTCCCCCACCGGAGCACTGCCCCTGGACCCCGCCAGGTGCCTGCAGCCCAAGGACCCCCGACTATTTATTGGGGGGGGGGGGGATCTACTTCGCCTTCCCATTCATTCTTCTTCTCGGCTTTCTATCATTTCGATATGGGGTCAGCGTTTTGGATTTTAATTGATTTAGTAAATTAAATCAGGTAATGTCATGGAAAAATATAACCAATAACAGTGGCCTCACCGTCAAATAGGGCGTTTCAGGCGTTTCAAACGGTTTGTTTGAAATATTGACTTGGCAACATGCAAATCACCCTTTGCTTTCTGTGATGCAGCTTGAAATGGGTAGATCTCATATTAGAGGATTTGATGGTCTCTGGACCGGCAGCTGCGGCGTGACTCGCTGCTGTGCTTCAGTGATTCGTCGAGTAGGTCCAGCTGGTAGAGTGGCCCAAAAACAAGGCTTGCATCCCATCCATACCCATGGCCTCACATTTGACGAGCCCTAGTGTACTACAGTTATACAAGACAAAAAAATCACACACACGCGTGCGCGTACATTTGAGCACACAATTGAGCAGTTTAATCATATATTTTTTTTCAAGAGATTTTAATTTTGTAATGACAAATAATCTCACCAGGAACACTATGGTGGCCAGCCATGCGTGTGGTGTGTGTGGCACCGAGGCCGCACTGGTATGCGGAGGCTGCTCCAGCGTCTTCTACTGCGGTAAGGAGCACCAGAAGCAGCACTGGGGTTCTCACAGGAAAGAATGCCTCCCGTATAAAGTAGTTGCTTCTCCAGAGGCGGGAAAGTAAGTTTGACATATCAGTAGATATCTTGACATATAGTGCAGACAAACTAATTTTAAGCTTTAATGGAACGTGGAGTATTCTAAAGTACATGTTCTGTATGTGGCAGATACTTGATAGCGTCGAGGCGACTTCGAGAAGGCCAAGTCCTGTTCCAAGAGTTCCCCCTCATGATGGGTCCCGTGTCAGTCTCGCCTCTGGTGTGCCTTGGCTGCCACTGCGCCATCGAAGGCACCGACTTTCCCCGCTGTCCAGAGTGCCACTGGCCATTGTGCTCATCGGCGTGTGCCTCTAGCAGTGTCCACCGGATCGAGTGCTCAGTCCTTGCCGCAGATACCAGGCGCATCGGCCCGCCCACAAGCCAAGGCCCGCCCACCCTCCGGTATGATTCCATTCTCTTGCTTCGCTGCCTTTCGTTGCGTTCCAACCGACCCTCTGACTGGGAGACAATGCTGGACATGGTCAGCCACGCAGGGCACTACCAGAAGGCGCAGGATACGGTCCACACAGTCACTGTACGTTATGTGAAGGAGGTACTAAAGTTGGACCTTGACAGTGACACCATTCACCAAGTGCGCGGCGCCATCGCTGCAAATTCAATAGAAATACGAAATGTCGACGGGACCAAAATCAGGGCAGTGTACCCTAGAGTCCGCCTTTTGAATCACGCCTGCACGCCCAATGTGCACCTAACTTCCACCAAAGAAGGTGCTATGGAGGTTCGGACAGCTGTCAGTATCGACAAAGGAGAACCGCTTTACATCTGTTACACAGGGACAACTCTGCCTCTTTGGGATCGACAGAGGATCTTGAACGACATGTACTTCTTCCGCTGCGAATGTAACCGCTGCACAGATCCAACAGAACTGGGCACACATTACTCTTCCCCAAAATGCCCCGAGTGCAGCAGCCGCTACTTGAAGCCTCAGTCCTGGGTCAATCAAACAACGTGGGAATGCGACAACTGCAGAACTGAGCGATCGGACACGGAAATCCAAGAGCACGTGAGAGAATGGGAGGAGAGATTCAGCATGGACGACGTGTTCTCCCAGAAATCTGTCAAGCAGATCAAGAAGATGATCGACTGCATCGAGAGCGAGTTTCACGCCCGCCATCACGTGTGGCTGACGGCGGCCCAGGCGGCGCTGCGGGAGCTCAAGGCCATCGACACGGAGCACAGCCTGCACCTCCGGGCTGAACTCTGGGCGAAGCTTCTCAGTTTACTAAGTGTCCTCGAGCCGGGGCTGAGCAGGAGGCGAGGTGAGCGGTGATGGCGAGAACCAGAGCCTCGTAGTTGTGGACAAGGGTAATCTAATATAATATTACGTGACCACGTTCTTTGCATCCACCAGGGCGGGTTCCTCGACCGTAAGGCGCAGGCAGATCGGTGGCGCGGATAAGGTCAGTGATTTAATTTTGCCTTTTTCCAGCGTTCCGAGTGAGTGGTCCGAGGTGCTCTCGAACCGCCCCTCGGCCACCCGAGTCTCCTGGCCCTCGATGACGGAGCCAAGGCGCGGGCGTAGGCTAGACACGTGTCCTGTCCCATAGACACAGTCATAGAATACGTCTAGTGAACTGTTTTCGAAATACTTATAAAACAGTAATAACATGTGTCTTTCTGCAAGAACTAAATTCTCGAAGACAGAATATCTGTAGCAACATTACAATACCAAAAGAAAAGACATACAATGTATTGTCAACAATGATTCAGAGAATCATTGATTTTGATTCGAGTGGCTAGTTACTGTTTATTAATAATCCAGTTCATTTATCTAGATCAACTAGCAGACAATCAGATACTGATGTCCACTTATGCTTTTAATATACTGCACTATAGAGGAAGCAAAATCCTTTAGATTTCTATAGTTCAGCAATCTGGCTATAACGTACTGTAGCATGTAGTTTTTAATTTCATTCAGTTTTTATTTGGTACTCTTCATATAGCACCAGCAAAGGATATTTACAAATCTACTTCACTCATTTTTTTTTTCTGATATAAAACGCATGAGGTAACATTTACTTTGCAACATATCTTCATACACAGTTTCAGAAAATTACAGCAGCATCAACTATTTTTTTGTGAATGCATTTTTCCAAATACCTTCACGACAGATTTTGCCAATTTTGCATTTTACTGGTAGGAGAAAAAACGGTAAACAATTATTATTGTTGACTCGTGACATACAACTCCTAGGAGACAAAAAAACAAAACACGGCATACGCAACACTACACAGCAAAACAATAGTCACATGTCCTGCATGCCACACTCTCGCCCTCAGGCATCGTGCTACTTGAAACCGGCATCGCCCTCCTGGACGAGGCCAAGAGCGAGCACGAGAGCGGAAACGCGTTCGTGCCGCAGCTGACGGAGAGGTTGCAGGTGGCAGCGACGCACCTGAAGGAAGCCGCGCACATCTTGGGACTGGAACCCCCAGGCTCCCAGTCGGCGCCCCTGGCCAGCAAGGCTCAAGAAAAGGTGGTCACGACCGAGAACTTCCTGACGAGGCTTCAGGAGGGGGGTGTGCGAGCGGAGTGAGGAGTCGCGGCTGGGCTTCGAATCGGACCTTCGTCAGTGATACAGTGCTTTTGCAATTACAGATGGCGGACTGAAAGGAACTTAAGTGAAGTGTCATTGTTCTGTACTGTTCCAAAACTGTTCAGATTCTGTCTTCTTCCATGGCATTACTTTGAAATATTGATCTTCCTATTAATAAAATGTGCATTGCTTTACCACCTGGTAGCTACTGTTTTAAAGGTTTAAAGATTCTGTTGATAGGAACAAAGGCTTTAAAAGATTACAAATTACCTTTTTTTTTTAGCTCTTGCAGGCACCATGCCATACCACAGTGATGCTGCAGAATTTTTAATAATTATTAAACATAATAATTAAAGTTTGGTTTGTTTTATTATTCCCTCTGGCACACTCTCGAGTGGGTTCGCTACCTTCCTTCTCTCTCTCTCTCTCTCTCTCTCTCTCTCTCTCTCCTCTCTCTCTCTCTCTCTCTCTCTCTCTCTCTCTCTCTCTCTCTCTCTCTCTCTCTCTCTCTCTCTCTCTCTCTCTCTCTCTCTCTCTCTCTCTCTCTCTCTCTATATATATATATATATATATATATATATATATATATATATTTATTTAATTATTTATACACACACGCACACATACGTACACACACATATAGATATATACATATATATGCATATACACACATTCGTGTATATCTATTTATCTATCTATATATACGAAAATTAATAATAATACATATACATATATATATATATATACATATATATATATACTCGTCTAAATCTATCTATCAATCTATATATATACCTACATATATCCTTCTGTCTATATCTGTGTTTATATGTGCGTGTTTATATGTGTGTGTGCGTATAAGTCTGTGTGTGTATATGTGCGACACAACTGGGACATAAATAAATCATGAGTCAT
>NC_091566.1:701152-703652 GCF_042767895.1 Penaeus vannamei
TGCTGGTGGCCCCTGTGCTCCTCCGGCTGCGCGTCCAGCAAGTTCCACGTCGACGAGTGCCCGAAGCTGGCGCAGGACACCAAGCACATCGGACAGCCGCCGTGTCAGGAGGACACAGTCCGCTACGACATCATACTTTCCCTGCGCTGTCTGCTTTTGAAGTTCAATGCTCCCGATAAATGGTCGCGTGTGCAAGATATGGCGAGCCACGCCCAGCGTCGCGTTGACGGCAAGGACTCCAGCCACATCACCACAGTGCGCTACATCACGGAGGTCCTCGGGGATGAGTTTGACGAAGACGACGCCCACCATGTGCACGACGCGATTGTGAGCAACTGCTTCGAATGGCGGAGTCCTTCGGGAGTACGGCTCCGCGGGGTCTATCCGCTGCTGGCGCGCATGAATCACGCCTGCCTGCCGAATGTCACGTTGTTTTCAGACAAAGAAGGCACAATGTATGTACGGAGTGCTTTTAACATAAAGTGCGGTGAACCTCTTGCCATCACTTACGTGGGAACTAGTGTACCTTTCTGGGACCGACAGAGATACACGAGAGATGTCCATTACTTCAAGTGTGACTGCGTTCGCTGCGAAGACCCCACCGAGTTGGGCCTTCACTATTCTTCCCCGAAGTGTGAAAAGTGTCGAGACCAGTTCATGGAGCCAAACACGTGGCTCGGCGACACCAAGTGGGAGTGCCCGCTCTGCGGCTCCCAGGAGGAGGAGGCGGTCATCCGCTACCAGGCTGACGAATGGCTCGCTTGGTTTGAGACAAAAGACACATTTCTTAAGAGCACCCGCTTTGCCATCAAAAGCGTTATGGAAAAGGTAAAAGCAGCGTTTCACAGCCAGCACTACGTGTGGGAGAAGGCGGCGCTCGTGGCCGTCCGGGCGCTCAAGGAGGACAAGTCCGTCGAAGGAATCACTCTCATGCGCGACCTGTGGCGACGCCTCCTGAAGCTGTACGATGTGCTGGAGCCCGGCATGACGCGCAGGAGAGGTGATGCTGAGTGGCTGAGTGTTCTTCCCTTCCTTAACTCTCAGTCTTTATCTTGACCGACGGTTCCTGAGGTTATGGACACCGAGTTCCATGACGCAGACTGTTAGCCTAATTGCCGTACTTCTGAAAACTCACTTTCCTTTCCTCACGCGGTCACTTGGATGTGCTTTCTAAGGTGCGAAGCAAACTTGCTTTGAATTTCTAACATGGTATAAAAAACAGATTCAACTTAAAATAAAACTGTAAGCTCTTTCGATTCTTATCTTCGACTGACATAGTTCTGAAAACTCCAATATAAAACATTAAATATGTTGTACTAATACCAACAGCTTTCCTATCCAGGATAATTTCAAATACGAGGAAAACGGCATATCAGTTTAAAATAATTTCTCCTTGTAAAACGTCAGACAGATTAATGTGAAAGCTTATGTTGTTGTTCAAGTACTTATCTCGATATCAATAACATCAAAGCCTTCCTCCGTTCTCACTCCCACGTCACTCCTCCCTCACCTAGCGCTTCTCGTGAGGTCTCCTCCTCCGGCTCTCTCCCGTCCCCTCCCTCCCACGGCCCCTCAGCACCTCCTCCTTCCTCTAACTGTTCCAGTTGTCCTCCTGCTGCCTTGTAGAGCCAAGACGACCTCGGTTCGACGTAGCGGCGTCTCAGTCACCGGCCAAGCGTAAGTATTTCCCCAGCAGGAGGCGGCGGGCGGTGCGACGGCGCTCACCACCTGGCACTGGGACGGAGCGCCGCTGGTCTTTTCTCCTAACACTAGTTTCTGCAACTCCTTCGAGGACGAGTCGAGCGGAGCCGTAGAGTCTTTTTCGGTGTTCAGTCAAGATGTGATTTAAATGCTGTTTAGATTGTCTAAGTTTTAGCTCATCTTGTCATGGGGAGAAGGACAAGAATATCGTTGCCGATAAAAAAGCAATGGATACGAACATATATGTGGAAGACTCAAATGAAAACATCACTATCAGTCCATCAAACACACATATTCGTGTGTGTGTGTGTGTGAGTGTGTGTGTGTGTGTGTGTGTGTGTGTGTGTGTGTGTGTGTGTGTGTGTGTTTGTGTGTGTGTGTGTGTGTGTGTGTGTGTGTGTGTGTGTGTGTGTGTGTATGTGTGTGTGTGTGTATGTGTGTTTGTGTGTGTGTATATATATACATATAATATATACATACATACATATATATATATATATATATATATATATATATATATATATATATATATATATATATATATTGGTAGATAAATATAGATATATATAGATATTTAGATATATAGAAATTTATGTATAAATCCATATATGAGGAGTATGCATCAATAATCCCTTCACTATACCAGGAAATAAACGAGAACAGAAAAGCCTTCTTGCCGCCCTTGCTGACTCGTTCCCTTCGGCCCGCAGGCGTCACGCTCTACGAGCTGGGGATCTCGGAGGCCAACCTGGCCAGCGCGGAAATGAAAGCCGGGAAGCTCACCAGCTACTTCTACAAG
>NC_091566.1:713652-718652 GCF_042767895.1 Penaeus vannamei
GCACGTAAGGCAAGGTTTTGCAATTGGTTAAATGAACTGCCCCTGAGAAGACACAGAAGACGTAACAGGCTACCCAGCATCTTGAGTAAGAGAGAACAACGACAGGGAAGGTTTAATGTTCTTTACTGACAGTCACTCTCTGCCTATACACTATGTAGGTGTCGTAATGTACAGTATCTGATGGACATATCAATAATGGGATTAAATATAAAGCTAGATAGAAACTGCATGTTAATTTTATGTTCATTCGAACATGAGTTTCAAATAATTTCATATTTTTGCACTAAAGGTTTGCGAGCTTCTTTTCAAGTCGATGGGAATCTGGCAGAGTGCAATTTGTTTCCCCCGAACGCAGTGCCCGAGTGAAATATTATATTAGGAATATTATACCTAAGCTTTGTATATGAATTGTGAGTCCGCACAGGGACTTATTAAGCAAGGGCTAGGATAACCTAAGTTACCTCATCCTTTTGAGATGTAATTTTACTTTTGTCTCAATAAACGTGTCAAAGTCAAAAAAAGAAACCTCAGCAGTCAAGTAAACGTTCACTCAAAGTGCCGCCACGAAACAAATTCCACTCTGTCCTCTCCTACAATTCTAATTCCAATAATTACATATGTTTTGAAGTAAAACTAATCTAGAGGAATGTAAACTAACCATTCTGCGCGTACGAGGCTTCAAGATTTCTTATGTCATGTTTACGGTGCACAGCAGACCACGGATGGCGGGAGAGGAGGGAGCCTGCGGCGTCTGCGGCACAGCTGCAAAGCTCAGGTGCGGCGGATGCAGCAACGTGCACTACTGCTGCCGAGACCACCAGCGCAAGCACTGGGCGCAGCATCGGGAGGAGTGCAGGCCTATAAAGCAGATCGAGAGCGCCCAGGATGGAAGGTAATGAGCACGTGACGCTCTCTGGCCGTGCATAGCTTGTCTTTGCTGCAAGGATACATGTCCCTGTTCTTCCGTTTCTCTCTATTTCTATGCCATTCTCTTCTTCCACTGTTCATTCTCCTTCTGCTTCTCTTTTTTCTCATGTTCGTCTTGTTTTCCCTCCCTCCTCTCTCTCTTCATCCTTCCTTTCTTTTAAATTTCTCTTTTCTGTCCTTTTTTTCTTTTAGTAGTCACTTTTTCTCTTTCTTATCCATTTGAAAATATTCCTTCAATTTCCTGTTTCTATTTGCCTGACGCTGCCCCCAACTCCCCTCTTCTCCTAGGGAACGTAGACCATTCGACAAGGTCTGACCATGATTTCTACTTCTCAGGTACCTGGTTGCCTCCCGCGACCTGGCCGCCGGGCAGCTGGTCCTGAATGAGAGTCCTGTGGTCTGCGGTCCCACCGGCACGTGCTTCCCCCTCTGCCTGGGCTGCCACTCGGCCATCACAGACCTGGAGGCCTTCCGTTGCCCCGGATGTTTCTGGCCCATGTGCTCCCCTGAGTGCCACCAGAAGGACCTCCACGCCAAGGAGTGTGGCATTCTGGCGCAGGACGTCAAGCGGGTCGGTCCCCCGACCAGCTTAGGCGTCACACCACGATATGACATGATACTGGTCCTTCGCTGCCTTCTCCTGCGCGAAGCAAACCCGACCATCTGGGACCGTCTCATGACCATGGAAAGCCATGTAGATGCTCGCCGGGAGCAGCAGGAGCCCTACCACATGGCAGGAGTTCGCTTCCTGACGGAGGTGCTGAACTGTGGCTTTGATGCGGACACAGTGCACAGAGTTCGAGGCATCATGATAACCAACTGCATCAACATACGGGGTCCAAAAGGGGAGCACCTGCGCGGTATATACCCTAACATTGCTCTTCTAAATCACTCGTGCTTACCCAACTTAACAATAAGATCCGATGTTAATAATGCACTTTACATCCGCACGGCCGTAGCCATCAAGAAAGGAGATCCGCTCGTGTTCAGCTACACGCCCCCGGAGGAGCCTCTTTGGGAGAGGCAGTTCGACTTCCAAAACGTTTACTTCTTTTCCTGCAAGTGCCGCCGATGTGGAGATCCCACAGAGCTTGGCACTCACTACTCCTCGCCACGCTGCCCTAAGTGCCCAGAGAAGTTCCTGGAACCGCGGGACGGAGTCGATGCTCCTTGGAAGTGCCCCGAGTGCGGGGAGAAAAGGGAGAGCCAGGAAATCAAAGACGAAGCAGAGCGTCACGTCAAAGACATAGACGAGCGATGCAATTCGACCGGCGAGGTGGAGAGCTTCCTGACGGGGATCACACGCACATTCCACGACAGCCACTACGTGTGGGTGACGGCGGCCCAGGCGAGCTTAAGGGTGCTCAAGAACGACACCAGTTTAGCGGCACTCAAGCTGCAGCAGGAGATATGGCGGCGACTCATGGGGATCTATCAGCTCTTCGAACCTGGGCTCACGCGGAGGAGAGGTGAGCAAGTGCAGTGTGTCATGGACAACGGCACTCTTTGTTCAGAACTTATAAGGATTAACAACTGAACGTTTCATTCAATTTCATTAGCAAAGGGATTTTCTTAGTGAGTCTTTATCCCAATTCAATGTGAATAATTAGCTGGAAGGCAGGTTTATATATTTTAGCAGGACAGGTGAATTTATACAAAGAACATAGTTTAGGCTTTACACAGATGCTTTCATTCATAAAAGTCTGACCCTGAAATCCCTCTTGACGACACCACAACCTGCAAGTCCCGTGTCCCTTCAGGAGTGTCGCTGTTCCAGCTGTCCATGGTGGAAACGCGCGTGGCGCAGACCCAGCGCGCTGAAGGAGAGCTCACTCCCCCCGCATACATCGCCGCCCTCGCGCGCATCCTTCGCCAGCTCGAGTACGCCGCCCAGATCCTCGAGCTGGAGCCAAGCAACTCCAGCGAGCGCCACTGGAAGGCGCGGGCGACGGAGAAGGCGGCGGCGATTTCCGAAGCGATCGCCATTCTGCAGCAGAGCGGCGACTCGCACCTGGACGACGACGCGGACGCGGGTCGCCTTCAAGGAGAGAACTGATCCGCTATTCGCTGCGGTGTATTATGTCAGGTAAATATCTATAATTCGGCGATTTCGCGTTTTGCAGAGGAAATCCTGTAAGATACGTATAAGGGACAAAAGAAGCTGTCGGTTTTTCTTTGCATCTATAACGGCACTTTTTCTTGTTTCCTAAATGTAAAATGGAGAGAAAAAAATGTTCGATACTTATACTGTGTACGACATTGGTATTGAACTTGGTTGCTGATACTGTATAGGGTAGACGTAGCTAAAAGAATTCCCGATAAGATTAGAAAACGAGAGAGAGAGAGTTAGAGTGAGTGAGAGAGAGAGAGAGAGAGAGAGAGAGAGAGAGAGAGAGAGAGAGAGAGAGAGAGAGAGAGAGAGAGAGAGAGAGAGAGAGAGAGTGAGAGAGAAAGTGAGAGAGAGAGAGAAAGTGAGAGAGAGAGAGAGAGAATGAGAGAGAAAGAGAGAGAGAACGAGAATGAGAGAGAGAGAGAGAGAGAGGTTAGAGAGAGAGAGAGAGAGGAGAGAGAAGGAGCTAGAGAGAGAGAAAGCGAGTGAGAAAGAGAGTGAGAAAGAGAGTGAAGAAGTGAGAGAGAGAGAGTGAGAGAGTGAGAGTGTGAGAGAGGAGAGAGAGAGAGAGAGAGAGAGAGAGAGAGAGAGAGAGAGAGAGAGAGAGAGAGAGAGAGAGAGAGAGAGAGTAGAGAGAGAGTTAGTTACAGAGAGAGAGAGAGAGGGAGAGAGAGAGAGAGAGAGAGAGAGAGAGAGAGAGAGAGAGAGAGAGAGAGAGAGAGAGAGAGAGAGAGAGAGAGAGAGCAAACGCAGCTTGCTTAGCTAGGCGAAAGTGTCCACCCTCTGTGTTCCTTCCCAAAGTAATAAAAATGCAATAAGCTGCATTATTATTATTTTTTTTTATATAGGAAAAACAAACAAACAAACAGGCATTGACGTTAGTGCACGGCAATAACCATACTAACCTTAGGACTATTTTATTGCATAAAGTAAGGGCATAAATTTTGAAATGAAACATCACATCCAGATAACCAGCTGTGATAACATCATTTCAGCGGAAAGTGATTCACCGGGAATTCCCAAGACAGACCCACAATAAACATCCTGGATCAGGGCTCGCCGTGAGCATGAGAGAAAGGATGTGAAGAAATGTTGACTCGGTACACATACTCCTTCACCCACTGCTTTTTTGTCTGGCTTTCTAATCACCTTGAGTCAACAGGCTTAGGGACCTTTGTTCATAGACGGATTATCTGAACACTGTCATAAAACTTCATCTATTCGCTTACTGTGGCTTTGCCCCTGAAGTACTTTCACAGACATGCCGCACCTCGGGTTGTGGTCTTATATAGGGTGACAACCTGTTATTAATGGCATTCTGTTATTAATTATTATTTTGGGAGATAGAAATACCCCTTATTATAACCTACTGACTCTTGGTTATGCAAACTTGTGGAAAGTTTAAACATGAAAACAAGTAATAATGCATATAACCAAGAATTACCATACATCTCAGCGATCTTGATAAGAGTAAATGATCCGAAACATGTCACGTGTCTGCTACTTCTCTGCCTGGTCGTGGAAAGAAATACTCCGTGCAGAGGTCAGCGGAGTGACACGTTAATTGCTCGACACAATGACCTGAGCCACTGCAACCGTTGCTTTCATTCAGTCTCTGGGTGGAGACGTGGACCTCTGCATGGTGCTGGCTCATGCAACGTCAACACGCCTCACCGGTTCGTGTGACTATATTTGTGTAACCTACCCATGTCATATATTTTCCTCCATTTTCACCAGAATGCTCTTACACATCCGGGACATGTAAACGACCCAACCTCTTATTGCATACTATGAACAAACCGATTATTCCTGTGCATGCTGTATGTTGGTACGTTTAAGTAAAAGCTATTTTCGTATGGGCGAGGCACCCCGAACCCAGGCGGCATCACACAAAAAATCTCCCCGCCAGAGCTCTTGTCGCGTGGCACCCGCAGCGCCTTCCTGCCGTCACTCCCTGGGCGGT
>NC_091566.1:773652-781152 GCF_042767895.1 Penaeus vannamei
AGAAGAAGAAGAAGAAGAGAAATTGGAAGAGATAAACAAAGATGAACAAATGAGTGAAGAAGAAGAAGAAGAAGAAGAAGAAGAAGAAGAAGAAGAAGAAGAAAGCAAAACAAGCATACTATCGAGACCAAAATGTAGAGGCAGACTAGCATGTCTTCCAATCAAACTGAAGCAAGAAATAACCAAAAATGGTTCACAGATAAATGCAAAAAAAAAAAAAAAAAAAAAAAAAAAATAAAACAAGACAGATCTCAGGTAGGGAATAAAAGGTATAAAGAAGGATAAAATTATACCAAGACCCGAGGAAGGCGAAATTAGACCTTGAAAAGGGTATAATCAATAAATGTACAAATCAACTAAAGCTCTTATTTTAACCATATTAATAGTAAGACTAGAAGTAGAGATCAAATTGGTGACATCAAAGACAATAACATTGTTTATACTAAAGAGGAAAAGTTTGAAATCCTTAATGAGAAATTTCAGTCAGTGTTTGTTCAGGATCCATAATTTGAAATGCAAATAACTTTACACACGTAAAGAATACCACCGCAATGAAATAAAAGACCTACTGAGAAGACTAGACTAAAACAGACCAGGTGAGTTTCTAACTGACTTCTTAGGGAATGTGCTGTAGAATTATGTTCTCCTTTATTGATAATATTCCAAAATTCAGTGAGACAAGTTCAGAAGGAAGCCTACAGGATGTGCAAAGACATGCATTTCCACAAAAGAGGAAAGTATTATCCTTCCTTCTTCTAAGGATCAAGCCCATTGCGTTTTGTCCATGAAGTGAAGTACTTGGGTTTAAGGTTTGACTCGAGGCTTACGTGGGTACCTCAGATCAAACAATGAAAGGTGAAGGCCACAAAACACAATATTTTACGGGTTCTTTCACATCCATCTTGGGGTGCAGGCAGCACCATGCTTCTGCAGCTTTACCGAGCGCTTACTCATAATAGCCTTGGCTATATATGTGAGGCTTATTCATCTGTAACTCCCACTGTTCTACGGATCTTAAACTCAGTTCATAACGAACCTCTTAAAATCTGTACAGGGGCTTTCAGGTCTTCACCTGGGGAGTCCCTGTATGCTGAGAGTGAAAAACCACCTCTTTCAATACACCGGGACTACATGAACCTGATTTACTACACGAGACTTATATTTACAAAAGGTTTCTGGTTCTCCAACATCTAGAGTGTTTTTCAGCCGAACCTATGGTGGGAAAATGAGGAATCATATGAAAGATCACACTTAATTTGAACTTTTTAGCTGTTGGAACTCCCCAGTTTCCCTTTTAGACCAATTTGGTCGAACTGGATTTGGTCAGAATAGGGAAGGGGGAGAGATCCGAAGCAGAAATCAGATTTCTTCAACATACTTCTATAAACCAAGGATCAGACGCAATATATACAGATGGTTTGAAATAGATGGAGGCTTTGCGACAGTGAGCAGGAGAAATATTGCAGATATCTTTCTTCGTCAGCCTCGATCTTCACTGTAGAACTGTATGCCATCTTTGCAGCAGTTAAAATGACTTGAGATCTTAGGAACCATTCTGTTATAATATACGCGTCTCGTAGTGTTTTGCAAGCAATCTAGAGCTTCAATTCATCACGTCCAGTGGTAAGGGAGGGTCAAGATCGGCTTGCACTGAGGTCAGTTTAACTTTGTTCAGTGCATGTTGGTATCATGATAAATAGAGGAGCAATGAAGGCATAGTTCTAGAAACAAATTGTAATATTAGAGATGACCTTGGAAGTTGGGTAGCATTCATTCCAACCGACAAGTAGATGTGTTAACAAGGCTGAGAATCAGGCACATAAGATTGAATTATGGACCGATTATGGCTACAAGTTGTGAGGGATGCCAAGAGCAATTAAGGTCGCACATGCAATAGAAAAATGTTCAGTATTTTTAGACCAAAGACATGTACTTGTCTCCCCCATTTAAAATTATAAATGTTTTTAACATTTAAATCGCACAAAGTATTCGCCGCTAATGAATTTTAAATAATAAGTCGAGCCAGTGAGATGGGGAAAACTGCCAAAGCTTGGAAACTCGCCAACGTTTCAAGAGCAGCGACAACAAAACCCTCTAAATTATAGACCAATTTCGTTAACCAGTGAAATATGTAAATTGTTAGAAAGGTTAATTTGGGGAACAATGAGTTGAAGTAGAAAAAAAAGACGCAAAATGATATCAAATAAGCAATTTGATCTTAGGGAACGAAGGTTAGATGTACCAATCTCTGTTTTAAGGATAAGAGTTTCTAAAGTATTACAAGAAGGAGACAACTGGGTGTGTACTTATACTTCAAAAAAGGTGTTTGGTAAAGTGTATCATAGAAGACATGGGAATTAGAACACCTAGGTGGAGTGAAAGGCAATGGACGAAAGACAGATGAACACCGCATTTAGAAGGAAGAATTCTCAATGGCATTTAGTAACCAGCGGAGTACCGCAAGGATCGATTTTGGCTCCAATTATGTTTACTATTTCCATCAAATATTTAGGGTCAAGCACATACCAAGTAATTTTGTTATGTTTGCAGATGACGCGAAAGTACAAAAAAGGATAATGAACGAGGTCTAGTCCCAATCTCTCCAAAGTGACACGGAGAACTTATTCCAGCGGAGTTGCACCTGGAAAATGAAATCCTACATCAATAAATGCCACGTAGTCAGGTTCGTCTGGTTAGTAGAAATCAACGTAGTATTAAACACAGCGGATAAGGAAAAAAATGACCTTGGAATAAACAAACAGGAACTTAAACCTAAATGATCATATAAATGAAAAGGTCCACAAAATGAGCGCCAACATGAAGAGGGCATCCGTGTATGTGGACGAAGATATGGTAGAGAAGATCATTATTATCATAAGATCTAGTCTAGAGTACGGTACAATAGTAAACTAGTAAGAATTAAAAGAGCAGCCACGAGATGGGCACCTACTCTGAGAGATATGAACTACGATGGTAGACTATAAAAATAGGATTTTCTACTTTGGAAGACAGAAAGAAAAGGTGGGACATAATGTTCAACTATCCATATATGAATATATATATATATATATATATATATATATATATATATATATATATATATATATATATAGACACATGTATATGTATATGTGTGTGTGTGTGTGTGTGTGTGTGTGTGTGTGTGTGTGTGTGTGTGTGTGTGTGTGTGTGTGTATGTGTGTGTTTACATGTATACACACACACGCACACACACACACACACACGCGCGCGCGCGCGCGCGCACATACACATATATATACTATATGTGTCTATATATATACATATATATATATATAATATATATATATATGTATATATATATATATATACATACATACATACATACATATATATATATATATATATATATATATATATATATATATATATATATATATATATATATATATATGTATGTATGTATGATGTCGATAACGGTGACAGTAAATGTTATGATAATAGTAATGGCAATAGAAAGGATAATAGTAATAGATATAGTAAAGCTGAGGATGACAAAGATAATAACAAAAATGATGGTGATGATAATCATAATAATGATATAATAATAATAATAATAATTACAATAACAATGATGATGATAATGATAAAAACGGTAATAATGATTATGATTATTATGATGAAGACAATGATAATCAAAGAAATAGTAATAATAATAATGATGATATCATTAATTAAAACAATGATAGTAATGATGATAATAATACTAATAATAAATATAAATGTAATGATAAGGGCATTGTTAAAAATAGTAATGATTATAAAGAATTATGATGATAATGATAAAAATAGTATTAATGAAAATAATTATGATACTATTAATGATAATAATGATAATCAAATATAGTAATAATCACGGTAACGCTGATGATATCAGTACTAGTACTGATGATAAAGAATAATGATGATAATAATAATGATAACAATAATAATAATAATAATAATAATAATAATAATAATAATAATAATAATAATAATGATAATAATTACTTTAATAACAATAGTAAAAACGATGAGTATACTAATAACCACTGCAGTAATAATGATATTGATAATAACGATTACGATGATAATGATGATATTATTGATCAAATAATATAATGATAATAAAAATACTAGTTATAATAATAATGAAGTTCACATTAATAGCAAAAACAACAACACAGTAGCAATGAAAATGATTAAAAAAAAATTGCATAAATAATGATGGCCTTAATAACATCAGTGATGAAAATGATGATATCAATGATGATTGTAATAGTGATGACAAAATGATTAAGATTATTATAATAATATAATATCAATAATAATGATGATAATAATCAGGATACAATAATAATAATAATAATGATAATGATAATAACAATAACAAATAAGATAATAACTAATGATAATATGGAAAAATAACAATAATAATGATTCAGATACTAATAATTATAATGATAATAATAATGATAATAATTACTTTAATAACAATAGTAAAAACGACGATTATCCTAATAACCACTTCAGTAATAATGATACTGATAATAACGATTACGATGATAATGATGATGATATTATTGATCAAATAATATAATGATAATAAAAATACTAGTTATAATAATAATGAAGATCACATTAATAGAAAACAACGATACAGTAGCAATGAAAATAATGAAAATAAAAATTGCATAAATAATGATGACATTAATAACATCAGTGATGAAAATGATGATATCAGTGATGATTGTAATAGTGATGACAAAATGATTAAGATTATAATAATAATATCAATAACAATGACAAGAATCAGGGTACAATAATGCTAATAATAATGATAATAACAATAACAAATAAGATACTAACTAATGATAATTTGGAAAAATAACAATGATAATGATTCAGATACTAATAATTATAATGATAATGATAATTATTATATATCATGAAAATCATAATGATAATAACGGAATTAATGTTAATGATATTGATATTACTACTACTATTACTGATAATAATAATAGTCATGATAGTAATCATATTAATAATAACTATGATTTTAAAGATAATAATGATTAAACCAGTAGAAATAAGTCACGATAAAAAATAATAACGATTATGATAACAATGACAATCTTAATTAGGACAGTGTTGATGTTGAAAATAACAAGTATAATGATAGTATTGATAATGATAACAATAACACTTATAATAAAGATAATGACGATATAAATAATAGTAGAAAAATATTATTAATAAAAAATATTGTTAATGATAAAGCAATAGTAGTATTATCAATATTGTCAATAATGACGATAATGAGAATAATGAGAATGATGATTATATTGATGATAATGCTAATTGATAAAATGAAATGATGATCATGATAGTAAGGATAATTATGATATTAGTAGTAATAATAATCATGATGATGATGATAATAAAATGATAATGATAGGGAGAATGATGAATATGAATGATAAGAATGAAAATAATGTGATAAAAAATATAGTTACAATAATGATAATAAAAAATATAATAATATTAGGATGATAATAATAACGATGAAAATAACGATAATGATAACAATAGCAACAGTAACGATAACAATAATGTAATAATGATGATGCTAATAATAATAACAATGAAATCACGTATTTTTTTCGTATTTTCCCAGGTATGTTGTTCCTTTGATAGGATTACGATTAAAATCTACAGGATTATGTAGACTTTAAATTAGGTAGGATTGGGGAAGATTATGTGCTTGATGAATGCTTTCTAAATGTTTTCGTAATTAAAATGATCACTTATGTGCGGATTTTTAATTCATTTTTCATTAGAAAAAGATCGTAAGAAATTAAGTTTATTAAACAAGATGAAACTGATTTAACTACCCAAGCATATTGGTATAAAGAGAATATACACTCTATTATGATAAATCTTTATTAACTGACATCACGATCTTATTTCATACGTGGCATATTATGAAATCAAGAATCTTAATTCAATCTAAATGACTGAAATTATAATGAACAAAATACCTAAAAAAAAGATGAAACATACAGAAACTTGACGATGATTGTACACTCTGAACAATCTTTATCCACGACGGGAGATGAACTTGTCCATATAGGGTCATTGCAGTACTGGCCACGGCTCGTTCATGTACTCTAATCGTGCCAAAGATGATGACAAGAATGAGTAAAAAAAACAAAAAAACATAAGAATAAGAATAAGAGTAAGAATAGGGACACGAATAGCAATAAGAATACACAGAAGAAGACGCGTAAAAATAAGAAAATTGATAAGGACAAAATTAGTAGAAGTAAGAATGATAATGACAATTGTAATAACAAAGATAATAAGGATGATTATAATAATAATGGGACAACGATGATGGTATTACTTTTACTCTTGCTATTATTACTACTAATGATAATGCTAATAATGATGATTGTAATAACGATAATGATAAGAATGATACTAATAATAACGATAGTGATAATGGTATTGATAATAGTTTTAACACACACACACACACACACACACAAACACACACGCACACACACACACACACACTTACACTTACACACACACACACACACTTACACACACACACAAACACACACACACACACAAACACACACACACACACACACGCACACACACACACACATATATATATGTATATATATAAAATGGTGAATAGCTTGCCTGTTTCATTGAAGCGAGGAACCGAACCATGAGTCGAGGCTTCGAAACTTGGTGTTTCTTTTGTCCTGTGTTTTCTATATCAATGTTTATTTCTTTTCTTGGTTATGCTTCATTTATGGTGTAATGCGGAATATGCCATCATACTCACCTCTCGTAGTCTCTGTTAGACGAGCCGGACTAAAGGTGCTGTCACACTAGCAATTTTTCTGTCAATTTAAAAAAAAAAAATATTTTACATAAATACAAACATTCTCTAACATAGCTCTTGATTTGAGTTTGCTTGGCTGAAAAAGTTGACGTTAAGGTTTTCAGACGGAAACGATCATTATCGTCTGACTGGTAAATCGACAATTCGCTCAAAAAAGGGGAAAAAAACGAAAATTGTAAAAAAAAAAAAAAAAAAAAAAAAAAATTGTAAAAAAAACGAAAATTGCAAAAAAAAAAACGAAAATTGTAAAAAAAACGAAAATTGCAAAAAAAAAAAAAAAAAAAAAAAAAAAAAAGTGCTAGTGTGACAGCACCTTAAGAGGTAAGGCGCCAGTTTAGCGTTAAGGGTGATAATCCCTTCTAGAAGTGGCGCCTCGATAGAAATACCACTGGCTGGGGGTACCTTATCACCACTACCCTCATAACGTGTGAAAATGAGCCAAAATAGATAGAAAATAAAGGTATCTATGAGACTGGAACCTCACGTGAAGATCTCTCACCCCGGTAGCTGTGACCTGGGGATGAACAGCAGGTCGTATCATTACCCCAAGACGAAAT
>NC_091566.1:801152-803652 GCF_042767895.1 Penaeus vannamei
CGAGAGAAATTTCTCGCACTTTACACTGAATATGAGGACTCTAAAGACATTATATTTCACCAGAATATAAGATGTGACGTAAAGCTTATCGTCGACGATGAAATTACGTTATTAATGTAACTGAAAAGAAACCAGCATTTTCAGAATGTTGGTGAATCAACGGCAACTGCTGGAGCTGTCGACTTCTTGCCTTGATCTCATCTAAACGCATATAAACACAAATAACTTTTTAGACTACATATGATCAGTGAAGTAAAATTCATTTAACTTGAATTCCAACATGTGGGTGTGTGTATGTGTCGCTCATTCATAATTTCCATGTCTGAAATCGATTTTTTTTTCCTTTTTTCAGAGTGAAGATGACATTGCGAGGAGGTCTGACGCTCCTTGTCGTGGCCGCAGCCGTTCTGGGCCAGAGCCACAACCACAGAGCAGACCCTACTTATTCCGGGTGAGTCAACGCGGGAGGTTTGTTGCTCAGAAGAATGAAAAGCAAACAGAACACGTACAGTACATGTAGCATATGCTCGGACCATTAGCTAGTACGATGAGTTACAATATTTTTCTGGCTGAAGATAAAATTATCAAATATTTGAATGCTTGGTGAAGTGATTTTGGAGCCGAGAGTAAATCACAGAAGTAGCTACAATATCTATATTAATTCTTTTGAAAATCTTTTTTTTACAAAGCTAGTTACATTACTGTGTCTTGTCTAAGCACCGGAAAGGATTGGGAACTGAGGTTAGAGTAATATGGTGTAAATGTTCCAGATGGAACGTGTTAGAAGTGAAGGCACTGCCTCCGTTTCTGAATCTGGAGGCCCTTGGATTTCCCAGTCACATGGACCTCCTCAGCTTCAACACAGGGGCCGGTAAGGCTATGGATGTTTTGGAGACAGAGAGAATAATACATGATCATTTCTTATGAGTTTTGAATTGAAGCATATAACCTACATTGCCTGCGTAGCTATCAGTGGATTCCTTTATGAACAGGTACAACGTTGTTAGCTGTGGCCCAAGAGAGGCTGACGCAGTTCATGCAAAGACTGACGGAAGCCGGCGTGGCCTTCCAAACCAAGATCAACGACCTCTCCCAGTAAGTAAGAATAACATCCGCTGGCAGGCTTTCGCTCGATTGAGATGAAAGTCCAGTGATTTAAGTGTGTAGTAATTCATTTCATTAGAGAAAAATCAGGTAAGACTGAAATGTAAAATGACATTCAGGAGACGGCGCGAGGCAGGCTGACATGCAAAGTACTTCACCACAGAAGTGTCAGTGAACAGCCAAGGAGGAATGCAGAGGTGAGACAAACGCTGGCCAGGGCAATGTTTACCGCCGTAAGAATGTTTTTTGCATGTCGTGGTCAGGAGGAATTCACGACAGCTGTTCCGAAGTGCTTAGGGGAGTGACTCGAAAAGCGCAGTGACTTGAAAAGAAAAGGATCTTTCAAGCGCATAACCAATCAAAGAGCAATGAATAAGGATTAATATTTAGTGAAACGAATCCTTACCTGACCTATAAAATCTGCGGCGATTTACAGTGCCCATTTGTGTAGGTACACGCCAAGCAGGTAATACGTATACAGAGATATATTGCTTACTCTGTGTAGGTCCTAATCATGATTTTGATTTCAACAGATTATTCATAAGGCCTCTTACGTACGACGTGACAAGGAGTCTTCCGAGAGGTGACCTTACCTTTGACCGCTACATGTACTATCAAGAGGTAAGACGGATGGGTAGACGACAGATAGATAGACAAACAGATAGAGATAGACGGACAGACACGTAGATAGATCAATAGGATAAATAAACAAATTGACAGATAGATAGACAGACAGACAAATATACAGGCAGACAGACAAATATACAGGTAGACAGACAAATATACAGGTAGACAGACAAATATACAGGTAACCAGACAGACTGATATACAGAGAATGTGTGTGTAAGGAAGAGAAAGGGAAGAGAGAAGTACCAAAAAAGGCAATGCAGTGCTTTCTCTTGTTCGCAGATCGAGTCCTACATAGAGGCTCTACCTTCCAAACACCGAAATAAGGTCCAAGTCGACGAGATTGGGCGGAGCGTCGAAGGCAGACCCATATACCTCATTACAATCAACAAGAAAACCAAAACCCGCAAAGTCGACAAACCTGTCATATTCATAGAAGCAGGTACGTGCTATTTACATTCGCGACATGGCATAACAGGCAATGGAGAATATAACGGTATTCCATCATCGTTGCAAGCGAGGAACAACAGCCACGCATAAACTGATGCCATTCAGACGACCGCTTTGCCTTCAGCGCCTTCAAGCAAGCACTCTCTCCGCAGGGGCGCACGCGAGGGAGTGGGTGTCCCCGGCCTCGGCGCTGTACCTGGTGGAGCGCCTGCTGGAGAGTCCGTCCCTTCTGCGCAATGCCGAGTGGCGCCTCGTCCCGCTGCTCAACCCCGACGGCTACGTCTACTCCTGGCACCATGTACGCACTCGGGCTGAAGCA
>NC_091566.1:808652-811152 GCF_042767895.1 Penaeus vannamei
ATATGATTGTCAAACCGAGCTCTCACAGACTGAATCGGAATGTATTTCTGTTTTTTGGAGGTGCTATCTCTCATCAACACCCTTGGGCATGACATTTTTGCAAAGTGATGCAACAGGAGCACCAGTACATAAGTGCCCCGAGCAGCAACTACAATGTAGTATGCTTGGCTCTTGACACAGTGCAGTATTATACTTGTGTCAGCTTCCTTGTGGCACCCCTACAGTTCCTACTCCTGTGTTGACATCAGGACTAGAAGACTCAATCCCTTCGTCATTGAATCCTCCAGCGATGACGATGGTCTTGTTTGCTGGTGGCCTTTAGAACCAACTGCTGGGACAAAAGTCTTGCCGTCTGCTTTATCAGCATTTATGATGAAGTTGTCCCATTTCTGAAGGAGAGGGACATCACCGTCCTCTATTTCTTTTCTCACAGGCACTGCCTTGGAAGCGACAATGAGGCGCTGCAGGAATTTTCTGTCTGTTTGGATTACTTTCTCGATACTTGTCGTGGACTGCTTCTACTCCACTTCCAAGAGAGAAGAAAACGTCAGAGGCTTGTTCTTTGGTAATGTGTCTCTTAGAGATATTCTTGTAGATACTATCCAAAAATTTTCTTCTGCAAACTGCATCTGTTGATCATGCCCTTTCTGGCGAGCCATCAACAAGTCATCTTCAATGTTTTTGTAATATCCTCTGTAGTAATGTTCTACAGGTCTGAACATGCATCAGCAGAAAGAAATTGAAGGATTGTCTTCATGCTTCAGACCAGGTTTGGCTGGATTCCTTCCATTGTGAGCGAATGCATCATGTCACCCAATCCCACAGACCAACTTTGTCTCACGAACCAGATGAGATCTCAAGTTGAAAGAGAGAGACACCTGCTCGAGGCTGACGTCGTCTTGGTGATGACAAATATGCCAACTGCTTTCTTGCCAATGCCAGTCAGCCATTCCCGGCTCTGATCTGGGTCTACCTTGTCAAACCACTGATCTGATCTCTTCAAAACAAAACTGTATCTCTCATACTCTACGTTCACTGGGTTCGGGAGTTCATTCATCTCGCAGAGGCGGACTGTACCCCATCTGGCATTGTTGATAAGATGATAACGGGAAGATAATGAAAGCATCAGCTTGACGGCATACAGATGAAGCTGCCACATGCCTTCTCTCTGGGCTCTAGCAAGAGAAGGATAATCTGCACCATTGCGATGAAAGTCCACCAAAACTGCCACACTTTTTTGCAGATTGTTGTGGCCAAAATCCTTCAGAAAATCATATTTCCTGTAGATCTGGTTCGAAAGGCCAGGATAAATGTAGCTTCAATATTGTTCTAGGTCTAGTGAATTATAATGTTCACGCCTGTTGTCGGCCATATTTGTTCCACAGGTTGCAACAGGAACAAGATGCAACTTGCCAAATGGTTTACATGTATCCTGCACAATCCATTCCCTTAGAAAAACGTGTGACAAAGCTGACTCTCGAACCGACTCTCTGATATCTTATAAATGGAACCTGTCTAATTAGTTATGACAATGATAACAGTTATGTTGTTGATAAAGATAAAAATATTAATGATAATAAAACTGATAAAGGTAATAACAACAATGATGATAACAATAATATTATAAGGAATTAGGAAAATGGTATTGATAATAACGATAAAAAACATTACAATATCTTATAACAATAGCGAAAATAATAGAAAAAATGATAGTGAAAAGGGAAATAAGTGTTAGAATAATTTTAATGGTAGATAACATTAATCTTGATAATAATCAGGATGTTAATAGCAATGGTAATAACGATAGAGTAAATAACGATGATTAAAATAAAAACAATGAAAACAACAACAACAACAATAATAATAATACTGATAATGATAATGATAATAATAATAATAATAATAATAATAACAATAATAATAATAATAATGATAATAAAAATGATAAAACAATAATAATAATGATAATAATAATAATAATAATAATAATAATAATAATGATAATGATAATGATAATGATAATAATAATGATAATGATAATGATAATGATAATGATAATGATAATGATAATGATAATGATGATAATAATGATATCATGATAGTAATAATGACTATCGTAATAGTAATGATAATAATATTGATGATAATGTTAATACTACTACTACTACTACTACTACTACTAATAATAATGATAATGATTATAATAATAACAATGATAATGATAATATAAAATAAAAATAATTAGAGTAAGCTAGCTACTATTAAAAATTATAAAAATAATGATTAAAGTCATGATAATGATAAAAAATGATGATAATGATAATAACTTTGAGAAATATAATGATGTTAATAACTGTTACAATAATCCTAATGCTAATTTAGATAATGTAAATGATTATAATGATAATATGAATAATGAACATCATAATAATAACAATAATAATAGCAAGGACAACAGAAACAATCATAAAATGATGATTATATTTACAATGATACCAGT
>NC_091566.1:828652-831152 GCF_042767895.1 Penaeus vannamei
TGTATGGGGAAGAGTATATGTCTGTGTATGTGAATGTATGTGTGTGACCATGTACAGTCTCTCTCTCTCTCTCTCTCTCTCTCTCTTTCTCTCTCTCTTTCTCTCTCTCTCTCTCTCTCTCTCTCTCTCTCTCTCTCTATATATATATATATATATATATATATATATATATATATATCTATGTATATATA
Organism: Penaeus vannamei; assembly: GCF_042767895.1. NCBI lineage: Eukaryota > Metazoa > Arthropoda > Malacostraca > Decapoda > Penaeidae > Penaeus > Penaeus vannamei. Next base: position 828,844 of record NC_091566.1, read on the forward strand.
TATATATATATATATATATATATATATATATATATATATATATATATATATATATATATGTAAATATATATGCACACACACACACACACATATATTTATATATACATATAAATATGTGTGCATATATATTTTCATATACATACATACATACATCCAACCATACATATATATATATATATATATATATATATATATATATATATATATATATATATATATATATATATATATATATATATATGTGTGTGTGTGTGTGTGTGTGTGTGTGTGTGTGTGTGTTTGTGTGTATGTATGTATATGTAAATACATATGCACACACATTCATATATATATATATATATATATATATATATATATATATATATATATATATATATATATATATATATATATACTGCGTATGACAAACACACTATATATACATATATGTGCACATACAAATATATCTATGTGTATGCGTGTGTGCGTATGTTTATGTATCCATGTACGCGCGTGCGTGTGTGCGTCTGTTTATGTATCCATGTATGCGCGTTCGTGTGCAAGGTCTATATAAGTATATATAGACCTTGTGCGTGTGTGCGTGTATGTGTAGGGCTGTGCGTAAGTGTAACATTGTCCTAACGGGGTTCTTGAGTGTTCGCAAAAGTGTAAACAAAGGAAGTCGTGAATCCTGCAGTCGTTGAGTTGTAAGCGTTCTCGGATTCGCTCCATCCGCGAACGGGCCGCCCGGGCATTCTTAGGCGGCGTCCGAAGATGAGGCGGGCAAGCACGTCCGCAGGGTACGATAAAGGGGGGAGGAGGAGGAGGGGGGGTGGGTGGGAGGGCAGCGGTCGGAACAGCACGTAGCGTAAGATTCGCTGACTTGAGCGTCCGACGCGCTATAAACATATGAATGTATCATAAACAAGAAAAAAAAGAGAAGAAAAGGAAAAAATTAAGACTGAGAGGGGGAGCGGAGAGAGGAGGAGGGAAGAAGAAGGAGGAGGAGGAAGAGGAAGGAGGAGGAGAGGAGGAGGAAGAAAAAGAAAGGAAGAGTTGGGACACTCTGGATCATGACCCACAGGCGGCTCTACTTGCAACAGGCAGCGAATGCAACAGTCATAGCGTGACATGGCGGCGTTGCAGGAAGGGGCATCACTAGGAAGATGCTGCCTTTCCTTTATGTAAAGTATCCAACTTTTAAATACTTTCGTGACAATTTACATAATACAGTATATAACATGTGTGCAATACATATATATATCGCTATAACGCGGTTCACCTTTCACGGTCTCGCTGCTTCACGGATTTGCATTGTGCATTGTGTTCTGCATTCTGATTGGCTAAACGGTCTCTCCGCTTCTTCTCTACTTGTGTGTCAATAACGTTATGGTTTAATATGTGCATGTACGTAAAACAGCTTGCCAAATTTAAGTTTGCAAATTTTCTCTAAAACCCATGAAGCCTTCAGTTCGTATTGATGATTAAAATTATTATTTTACAGTACAGTAGTTATTTGTAAAAAAAAAAAACGTTTATACAGTACTTTTATTTGTTAAACAAATGCTTGGGCCTGTAAAAAGGTTTTGTTCTTTGGTTTCAATGTATTATAGAGTATTTCATTGTATAATAATTGTAAAAAAAATAAAGGTTACTACTTCACGGATTTCGCCTATCACGGGCGAAACGTAACCCCCGCGAAAAACGAGGTTTCACTATATATATATATATATATATATATATATATATATATATATATATATATATATATATATATATATATATATATATATATATATATATATATATATATATATATATATATGAAACCTGTTTCAGAGCATGCGTGTCACTTAATACGAAATGGTTTACAGACAGAACTGCAGTCCATGACATTAGTGTACCAACCGCAACTCCCCTTTCGTTGGACACGTGGCACGGGGGATGGGCCTGGGATTGGACCCACTAACGGGTACGGTGTATAGGAAGAGATATTCACACACACACACACACACACACATGTATATATATATATATATATCAGATAGATAGATAGATAGATACAGATGCACACACACACACACACACACATATATATATATCAGATAGATAGATAGATACAGACTCACACACACACACACATACATACAGACACAGCCTTCCTTTACCTGAAGCATCATTTCTGGACTAGTGACGCTTCTCAGGATAATTATCGTTGTACCTCAGTGAGTCCTCTATAAGGAAACAGAATTAATATCTTACCTCATCTATGGGCAACGTTCACTAACAATGAATATAAAAACCTTTGAGACTGTCTATGCATGACCTGT
>NC_091566.1:836152-841152 GCF_042767895.1 Penaeus vannamei
TCTATTATTTTTCTATTTTTTCTATTTTTGCTATTACATAACCTGCCTGACTTTTTTTATTTTTTGCTATTACATTACCTGCCTGATGTGCTTATTTCCTCATTATTATTTACAAAAAATCCTTAAACCCCTGAACCTTTTCCCTGTTCAGATCGTATCCTACGTAGAGGGCCTGCCTCAGAAGTACCCAGAGCGGGTTCAGCTGCGGGTGGCGGGGATGAGCGAGGAAAACCGACCGATTTACGTCGTGGTTGTCGCGTCAGCCGCAGCCAAAGCGGACGAGCCGGTCATTGTCGTCGATGGAGGTCAGTGTCGCTGTGCCATTCTGCGTGTGCACGTGTGTATATATATATATATACATTCATACATATGTACATATATACATACATACATATATCTATCTATCTATCTATCTATCTATCTATCTATCTATCTATCTATCTATCTATCTATCTATCTATCTATCTATCTATCTATCTATATATATATATCTATATATATATATGTATATGTATATACATATATATATATATATATATATATATATATATATATATATATATATATATATATATATATATATATATATATATATATATATATATATACACATATACATACATACATATGTATGTATATATGTATATATATATATATAATATATATAATATATATATATATATATATATATATATATATATATATATATATATATATATATATATATATATATATATATATACGCACATGCATGTTTCCTGTCGAACACAATTCTCCTGCTCGATTTTTAAACCTTTCACTGCATCCAGGAGCGCATGCGCGAGAGTGGGTGAGCCCTGCGGCGGCGCTGTTCCTGGTGAGCCGCCTGCTGGAGTCGCCGGCCCTCGCGCAGGGCGTCGAGTGGCGCATCCTGCCGCTCCTCAACCCCGACGGCTACGTCTACTCTTGGACGGACGTAAGAGGCCAGGCTGTGGAGTGAAGGGCTTGCATGTGGCAGTTTCCGCTAGGGTGTTGGGCTTTCTCCCTCATGCCCAGATGTATATATTTCCTTTTTTTATTTGTTTATTTATTTATCTTATTTATTTATTTATTTATTATTTTTTACACGGCATTCCAGTATAATTTTTTTTCAACTTGAAGGGGCTGTTGCGCTCGAAACCGAAGTTCGTCAGTTATGATCGTATTATGATTTTTTAATATGTTATACATACATATAAAGTGATAAACACCACCAAGTTTCATATCATTTGGATAATAAAATATGAAATTATGAACAATCACAAAATCTTAAAAATCACACACCCATTGAACAAACTTATTGTAAAAAATACCACTTATACTCTATAGCAGTACCTAAAACTTGCAAAGACCAGAATTTTTTATTTCCTTCTAGTTTAGTGGGATTTTTTTTTCTAAATGTTCAGTGAACATAAAGATATAATATATGATCATCTATTACCTAAAATGAAAATCGACTTCAACAAAAACATCACAAATTTATTCAGCTTTCAAATGACCCAACCCCCTTTAGAATCGCCGAAGTAATTATGGGTGAATTTTAAACATGTTGACAAAAGTGTAGTTTTGAGATATTTGGTTCCGAAGTTTAGGATACTCTACCCTCGATTTTTTTTTTCTTCTTTTTTTTTTTTTTTAGAATTCGTAACTCTGCGTCAATCTTGCAGCATTCTATGGCATTCACAGGGTATTCTGAAGTGTAGCTGGTACATGGTCCCCTCTTTTGCAAAGTACTAATGATAACTGCACATGATTGTAGAAGTACCGCATATCACCACAGGCTTTGCAGTGTCTAACCTGACCATGTGAGGTATCTAGTATAAACAGTTGCTGCAGCTGTGATTAAGAAGTATTTATCATATTACGTTTATTAAATACTAAAATAACATCTACAATTAGTCCTCTTATTATGTGATATGGGCCTATGTCTGCGATATGGTGTCGTGGAGGTAGGAGCTGGCAACCTTTCCCTCTGATTTTTTGGTGGTGTTTTGTCTCGCAGATCCCCAGTCTTGACGATCAGCTGATAGGTAAACATCAGCTGATCGTTGCCAGCTAGATTTAGTTATAACTCCTTTGCTTTTACGTATTTAACAAAAATATTACGTCGCGGGATTGCCAAAGCCCACTAGATTACAGATTTTTGTTCATATTTTCGAGTATTTTTGAAATTTTTCGTCGCTACCTATTCCTACTCAATTCTACTTTTAAATATCTTTGATTCTGATTGATCGGAGTGAATGCCGCACTTGGAAAAATACCCAAAGTGTTACATCGGAATGGGTGAGTCAGACTGCCCGGTGAAACAACACTTAGCGTTTAGTTCTTCTTCTCAGTCGTTGCGCTCACCGAAGCTTCCTTTCAGAATCGACTTTGGCGCAAGAACCGAGCCAAGTTCGAAGGACATGACTGCATCGGGGTCGACCTGAACAGAAACTTCGATTACGCATGGGGAGGTATGTATGGATTCTTTGGACGACCTTCTGATATTCATACAAACATTACATATAAAACACATTCAGACAAAATTAACCGTGAACATATAAGAAATATATATTTCGCATCTCGTACATATAAACACATTCAGACAAAATTAACCGTGAACATATAAGAAATACATATTTTGCAACTAGTTTCACTTGCACTTCGATGGTTTTGCTAATCAACAAAAGCGTTGACATACAACCCTAACGAGTCGGCATTCCCTCTCCCCCTTCCCCCCCCCCTCGACACAGGCCCCGACTCGAGCCCCAACCCCTGCACGTCCATCCACATGGGTCGCCAGCCGTTCAGTGAGCGAGAGTCGAGGGCGGTCCGGGATGTCGTGCTGGAGGGGAACCGCACCCAGGTGGGGGCCGCGGCGGTGGATTTCTTTCTTTCGGTCTTTTTGTGTGTGTTCGTGTGTGTGTGTGTGTGTGTGTGTGTGTGTGTGTGTGTGTGTGTTTGTGTGTGTCCGTGTGTGTGTGTGTGTGTGTGTGTGTGTGTGTTCGTGTGTGTTTGTGTGTGTGTGTTTGTGTGTGTGTGTCCGTGTGTGTATGTGTGTGTGTGTGTGTGTGTGTGTGTGTGTGTGTGTTTGTGTGTATGTGTGTGTGTGTTCGCGTGTGTGTGTGTGTGTTGTTTGTTTGTTTGTTTGTGTGTGTGTGTGTGTGTGTGTGCGTGTGTGTGTTTGTGTGTGTTTGTGTGTGATCTTACGTTAAAACTAAGAAAGCGCTAATGTGAAGCGAAGCTCACTATGTAAACTGCATGTCTAACAGGTACAGAGTTACATGAAATACATTTTTCTAAAAAAAAAAAAAAAAAAACACAAGAAACACGAACTCTATCAAGTAAACTCTCTCTCCCTCTCTCTTATTTATCTCTTTATCTTGTCTATTCTTAGATTTTAAACATCAAATATTACTCTGAAACTGAATGTTCATTTGTCTCCTTTTTAAAGAACATATCGTAACCCTGTACTTGTCTGTAGACTTGCGCTGATTCCATCTTGAAATCAGGGTACAAAACGTAGGAACGAAAACGTATTTAATACAGAAAAAAATCTCAAGACGATAGATCCCGCATGTGCGTGTGTGTGAGTGTGAGCCCGAGTGATGTGTGTGTGAATCCAAAGAGTTAAATCCCCCGTGTGGGCTGCTCTCGGCTTGCAGGTGTACGTGACTCTACACAGCTACGGACAGGAGATAATCCTTCCCTGGGTGTCGACCTTCACCGCAGTTCATCCGAATCACGAAAACATGGTAAGTTTTTTTTTTCCATTATTACTTATTCTATTTTTATATTTTTATATTTTTCCATATTCTAGGAGTTATTCTATATCATAGGAGTTATTGCTTTTATATTATTTCCATATTCTAGGAGTTATTACTTCTATATCATTTCCATATTCTAGTTATTACTTCTATATCATTTCCATATTCTAGGAGTTATTACTTTTATATTATTTCTATATTCTAGGAGTTATTACTCCTATATCATTTAAATATTCTAGGAGTTATTACTTCTATATCATTTCCATATTATATTCTATATCATTTCCATATTACTTCTATTTTCTCTACTCTACAAGAAGGGACACTGACGTCCTCATTCTGGCTAAAAAAAAACAAAAAAACACCGGCAGAGTTGGAGGAAACGACCTCAATTCTCCTTTCTCCGCCATTTCCATATTACTTATATTTTCTCTACTCTACAAGAAGGGACACTGACGTCCTCATGCTGGCTAAAAAAAACAAAAAAAAAAAACACCGGCAGAGTTGGAGCAAACGACCCCAGTTCTCCTTTCTCCGCCATTTCCATATTACTTCTATTTTCTCTACTCTACAAGAAGGGACACTGACGTCCTCATTCTGGCTAAAAAAAAAACAAAAAAAACACCGGCAGAGTTGGAGGAAACGACCTCAGTTTCTCCTTTCTCCGCCATTTCCATATTACTTCTATTTTCTCTACTCTACAAGAAGGGACACTGACGTCCTCATTCTGGCTAAAAAAAAAACAAAAAAAACACCGGCAGAGTTGGAGGAAACGACCTCAGTTTCTCCTTTCTCCGCCATTTCCATATTACTTCTATTTTCTCTACTCTACAAGAAGGGACACTGACGTCCTCATGCTGGCTAAAAAAAACAAACAAACAAACAAAAAAAACACCGGCAGAGTTGGAGCAAACGACCTCATTTCTCCTTTCTCCGCAGAGTCGTGTTGGCGAAGGGATGGCCAGGGCGATCGAGGCCAACGACGGCACCAAGTATCGGGTCGGGAATGGCCAAAGCTTTCTCTGTAAGCAACGGCGTCTGCCATTTCGTGCAATGATGATCTGCTTAGGGGAGTTATTGCTTCTATGTCATTTCCATATTCTAGGAGTTATTGCTTCTATGTCATTTCCATATTCTAGGAGTTATTCTATGTCATTTCCATATTCCAGGAGTTATTGCTTTTATATCATTTCCATATTCTAGTTATTACTTCTATATTATTTCCATATTCTA
>NC_091566.1:858652-861152 GCF_042767895.1 Penaeus vannamei
ATTCTCTGTCCCTTTTACGCTCCTTCTTAAATCACGAATAATATATCATTTCTCTTCTCATTCCGCATCTTCCATCACACCGCCACCATTTCGTGTTCAGTGTCCGCTTCCCACTAATTTTTCCCTGTTATATTAATGTACTTGCAAATGTGTAATATAAGTCATGAGGTTCTCCATATACAATGACACGGCATGCGTTTGTTGGTTGTTATATTCTGCAATTATAAAATAAATAGTTATAAACAAGATTGTATTTCTTTGCAATAAATTGGCATTGCACTAGGCATTAGTATAAGATGCATTGAGCATTATCCTTATGTTTATTTTCCAGTTGAGGAAATGCGCAACTGGTTCCATATAAGGAATTAGTATAAGAAAGATAATATATCATAATTACGATTGAATATCCGTTTTGTACAATTTCGGCTTCTTAATTTAGTGTTACTTTAAGACAATTGACTATTTTCAGTTTCTTTAAGAAAATGAAAATGGTAAGCCTGAACATAATGATAAAAGAAATATTCAGATAACGGATACGATAATAATTAATATCTATGATTATAACGTGTGTCGCAAGTGCACATACTTTGCACGAACCATTTCGTAAGTCTGGCTCGGTTGCGTTTATTCGGATTCCTCAAACGCAAAGAGCATATCACATTCCGGTTGTAGCGTCGAGAAATGGCGCCGGTAGCTATTGTATCCGGATTTCATTTAACGGCTGCAAGGTTCTTCTTGATGGCAGCAACACACGCCCTTTTCACGTACGAACAAACACGCTTTTTTGGGGGGGTTCTGTTCTTACTTTGTTCTTTGATTTGCTGAACTTAATTTTCCTTTCCTCTTGTATGTCTTATTCTCTTCTTTCACTGAACAAATAAAAAAGATAAATAAAATAATAATACATTAATCTGTAAGCCCTTGAGTTGCTTGATGGCTTTGTGCTTGGGTCGAATGAAGGCCCTCGGTCAATTATCGATTATAATAATTGTCAATTATGAAGTGGAGCGGCCGCTGGGCGAAGAAGGTGCTCCACTGGAACTATTTGCGGAGAGTATTCCTCCACTTCTCTTGGAATACTCACTTTCTCAGCGGCTGATTTACTTATTTATTTATTTATTTATTTATTTATTATTATTATTATAATTTTTTTTTTTTTTTTTTTTTTTTTTTTTTTTTTTGCTGACTTTGCCCTTGATGTCTTCGAAGCTAGCACTTGTACGGCTTTATGTGTAAAGGGTAAAACTGAGCTGAGACTCAACTTTTCATGTCAAATCATTCACTACAAGCACTAGAAAATGCCACATTCCCATGACGCTTCAGCAGTTGTATTGGGAAGTTCTCCAAGGGTTCCCAACCTGCGGTACATTGGTGCTTCTCACGGGGTATGTAGCAGTTTAAAAGATGAACCACAGTGTACCCTACCGTCACAAGTCTGCCGACAGGGTCACTATTACTAGTATCAAATCCTTGTGAAGGCTCTCTCTCTATACAGCTTCCATGGTGCATAGTTGGGCATAGTTTGTAAAGGGGGGGGGGGGGTGCGAAGAACAAGAAGGATGAGACCCATTTCTTGACCTTTGCTTCTTCGGTCGTAGGTAAGGACAAGGGTGTAATGGTGAAGAACTGCGGCATGTATTTATATTTATGTGTGTGCTTCGCTTTTTTCTCACAGGTTTTTGTACAAAGAAGGTCCTTTACTTTCACATATAAACCAAAAAGATTTGCCTAAGCCAAATGTCTTGCATTCTCTTTGATATGGTATTGTGAAAATTATTGAAACGTCCTATTGTTAGTGCGATTTTGGCCAGATTCGGAAAGAAAAAGTCAAGTAGTCACATAACAATATCTGTAAATGAACCCTATATGAACAGTGTATAAGTACTGCTAATTGTATAAGCACAGAGGCACCGACACAGACGTGCACACGAGTATACAGTCACAATACGAACCTTGTTATGTTCAATACTAATAGCAGTCAGCAATTGACAATCATTTATTCATTACATGTCATTGTAAAAAAACATAACCACATCTTTATAACTTCATTGTTTAATGACACTATTGCCTGGTTCTCTCTTACCTGATAATGAAAATTTGTAATACATTCGTAACACTACCACAGCAACGCCTTTATTTACCCACAAGATTGACCACCACCATAAACACCCACTTTTGGTTAGTTTAACATTATTTTTGTACGTTACATATGTTTGTGATTTATAAATGTATATATTTTTATTGTTTATGGGTTTTGTAGGTATTTTCTATTTATATAATTGTGTTTTACTTTTGTTTGAATTTAGTTACACAAGTTTGTAAATGCAGAACCACATCTCTCCTTCTCTCTCTCTCTGTATATATATATGTATGTGTATATATATATATATATATATATATATATATATATATATATATATATATATATATATATATATATATAGAGAGAGAGAGAGAGAGAGAGAGAGAGAGAGATAGAGAGAGAGATAGATATAGATAG
>NC_091566.1:896152-901152 GCF_042767895.1 Penaeus vannamei
TGCGTTGTGTGTTGCATTCAGCTTGACGCCGACGACCAACGATCATGATATCGGTATTTCACTTCTTTCGTATTCCAGGAAAGGATCATTTCAAACACAAGTTATATTTATAGAATCGTACCTGATTACTTTTCTTTTTTTCATCAGCTAATAATCTGTAGTGTGATTGCCGTCGTGGCATCGGCGCCGGAGGGAACACTTTCCACATCCTACGGGACTCCCAGCGTAGGAGGACTTGGAGGCTCGACGGGTTCTGGCTTCGGAAGCGGAGGCAGCGGAGGTTTCGGAGGCGCCAGCGGAAGCCTCAGGCCAGCCACAGGCGGGCCTTTTGGCGGAGCTGGACTTGGACACACAACAGGAACAGGGGCGTCCGGAGCGGCTTACAGGGGGACTTCTTCTGGAACAACTTTTGTAAGTTCCTCCCAAGGGATTCGTGGCTCAACTGGAGCAGGATTTGGAGGTTCTGCGGGAGGATTCGGAGGTAGCGGCGCTGGAGCTGGAGGGTACAGCGGGTCCTCTGGACCTGTGATTCCCATCCTCAGGGACGACCGTCAGGGACCCGATGAGTTCGGAAACTACTACTTCAACTTCGAAACTGGCAATGGCATCAGCCGACAGGAACAGGGCGCCCCCCAGGGACCAACTGGGGCCGTGGCCTCTCAAGGAGCGTGGTCGTAAGTAATGCTTTGAAGTTCCTCAATAGAAAATGGAGTGGATTCAGATCTACAGACCTTTCCTAATACTATTATTGATTGCCAGGTTTGTGTTCCCTGACGGCACTCCAGCGGATTTCCAGTTCATCGCCGACGGAAACGGTTACCGCGTGCAGTCCGACCTGCTGCCCACCCCCCCTCCCCTCCCCCCGCACGCCATCGCCCAGATCGAGAAGGCTCGTCAGGAGGACGCCGCCGCTGCAGCTTCAGGTGGGCGAGGCGGTTACGGTGGCCAGTCAGGTGGTAGCCAATCAGGCTTTGGTTCCGGTCACCTGTCGGGAGCTGGCCAATCAGGCTTTGGTTCCGGTCACCTGTCGGGAGCTGGCCAATCAGGCTTTGGTTCCGGTCAGTCACAGTCTGCAGGTCGCGGAGGGCAAAGTTCAGGCTCAGGACAGCACTTCTCAGGGTCTACTTTCTCGCAAACTCCCAGCACATCCTATGGTTACCCTTAGAAGAACCTCACGCTGTTGAATTCATTTCCTGTGGCCTTCTCTCTCTCTAGATTATCAGCTAATGGCAGAGATGTTACATCTGGAAATGCGTTCGTTAGAAGAATGAATGAACCACTGTAAAAGAGGCTTTTACTTTATCCTTTCTCCCTTCGCAAAGAAGCGTTGCGAGTAAACAACTAAGTGCATACACGGACACAGACATACATGCATATATATATATATATATATATATATATATATATATATATATATATATATATATATATATATATATATATATATGTTATTCAGAAAAAATCGGAGCTTCAGTAGATGTCGGATTCAATCAGCCAAAACAATATCCATTAATTTCCATGATTAGAAAAAGAGACACAATGCCAAGCAGAATCAAGCTATGACACAATGTGATTAGTCAACAGAGCTTACAAATTTATACAATTAAATATAACATGGAAATAAAGGATACAAAATGTATGTAGTTCCTTATAATACATAGCTGTAATATATGAAATATACGCGGTTCAATAAAAACAATAATATCTAAAAAAAGAGAGAAACTTACAACATGGCCACACTCTATCCCTATGTCTGCTTGGTTAACAGGTACGAGTGAGTCCAAGGAACAAGAAAGCTGTAGGAAATCAATACACGAATCTCAAGTACTTGGTAAAACACCAGCAATACCAGAATCAACTCACTCCATGCCTCAGATTAAATTGCAGATGTCATCTCACATCTTTACAAATCCATTATATACGACCTTGACTGATGACACCAATAATCACAATAAGGAAATATGAACCATAAGGCTACTGTTAATCCCTTTAAAGAATTCACTTTCACACAGGTCAGCGCATACAAATCAAAATATTTCACACAAACCAATTAAATTATATATATATATATATATATATATATATATATATATATATATATATATATATATATATATATATATATATGTATGTATGTATATATATATGTATGTATGTATATATGTATGTATAAGCAAGCTGGAATCAGATTCAACCAATCGTCTTCAATCATACGTATAAGGACTTAAGTTTATGCAAAATATATCAATATGCAAATCAACAAATTTTCATATAATACCCAATACAGTTATATTACAATGAACCGCATAAAACAATAATAAAGCCTTAGCTAATTAAACATAAATATATAATGCGTAAATCAATAAAATATCAGATTAGACTAGGAAGTAAAAAAAAAAAAAAAAAAAAAAAGAAAGAAAGAAAGAAAGAAAGAAAGAAAGAAAGAAAGAAAGAAAGAAAGAAAGAAAGAAAGAAAGAAAGAAAGAAAGAAAATATATATATAATCACAAAACATCAACATAAGGTCATAATACGTTCTTCCAATACTTCAAAAGACGGACCGAATGACAACGGTTATTAAGCGTCGAATTTAAAGTATATCATAAATCACTAAATAACAAAAACACAAACAGAATATCATCAACAGTATCTTCACACAACTCCTATACAAATGCGGATCATCATAGAGCTGAACAGAGGCTCCTCAGTTCACAGATCGAATACGGATTAACTAAATGTAATCCATACCACAAATATATTTAACTATACATATTCTGATAATATATATATATATATATATATATATATATATATATATATATATATATATATATATATATATGTATGTATGTATGTATATATACATACATATATAATACTTTTGACAATATTACTTAATAAGGTTACGAAAAGCAGCCTTTTTGCACAGATATAAACCTGCATTGCAAACCGTAAATATATAGCAATGAAACCCCATGGTTTCTTTTAATTCCAAACAAAATTGAAGCTTTTTCCATAATCATAATACACACACACACGTATACGTATATATATATATATATATATATATATATATATATATATATATATATATATATATATATATATGTGTGTGTGTGTGTGTGTGTGTGTGTGTGTGTGTGTGTGTGTGTGTGTGTGTGTGTGTGTGTGTGTGTGTGTGTGTGTGTGTGTGTGTGTGAGTGTTTGTTTGTGAGTATATTATATATGTGTGTATGCGTATGTATGTCTTTAACTAGATATCTGTTTACCTATCTATCAACATGCATATTTGTAAGTGTATTTACATTTACACTTATATTGTTGTTGTTATTATTGTCCAACAGCCATTCACTCCACAGCAGGACTTAGGCCTCTCTGAATTAATTCTTGTTATTTGACGGTTTCATCCTTGTCCAAATGGATGCCTTTCCCATCAACCACAGTCGAACGAAATAACACACGACTCGGCGGAGGCTTTCTTATCAATTCACACACACACACACACACACACACACACACACACACACACATATCACACACACACACACACACACACACACACACACACACACACACACACACACACACACACACACACACACACACACACATACTCATTAGTTGAAACACTGTACTCCGACTCTCCTGATACCGGGTTAAAATCCGGAAGCTGCTGGACGCCGACTGCTGCCTCAGGCTCTCTCTTACGGCGAGATGTCGAGACGTCTCCTGGAGAGAGGAACCGCGGGCGTCGCAGGGAAGTGGGCGCCGTGGCTCAAGTGGCAACGGTGGGCCAGGAGGAGCCTTCAGACAGGCGTGGGTGGATCTGACAAATAGCCTCTCAGTAATTGGGAGAGGTCTGAGTCCTGTTGGGAAATGCGTCTGATGAATAGCAATAGTGATGATGATGGTGATTTTAACATTATTATTATTATTGTTATTATTATTGTCATCATCATTATCATCATAATCAATATTATCATTGTTATAATCGTCATCAGTACTAATAGTTGTATCATTGTTGATACTGTCATTATTATTATCGTTATCATTATGATAATCATCATTGTCACTAATAGCATTCTTATTCTTATTCGCATTATTATTACTATCATCATTATCATTATCGTTTTCGTTATTCTTATTATTTATTATACCTTTACCAGTGTTTATCTGCCTCAAAATTGCATGTAGATTAAAAATGACCGTATAATTATATGATTCCTTCCATTTTTTTCATAATTCTCTTTCTTTGTATACCTATACATCTATTTAACTATCTATCAACAAGAGAGAGAGAGAGAGAGAGAGAGAGAGAGAGAGAGAGAGAGAGAGAGAGAGAGAGAGAGAGAGAGAGAGAGAGAGAGAGAGAGAGAGAGAGAGAGAGAGAGGAAGAGAAAGCAACAGTATGGTCTATTTTTGTTTCAAATAAATGTATAGGAAGCTCTATCACTCAAAAAGACGCGAATCTCTGTTCAAGTAATGATTAGTATGAATAATATCTGGATCATGATCTGCTTCCCACCTGAAGGTCTTTTCTCGGGCGCTGTATGACTGTGCATCAGCAGTGAAAGGTTTCAGGGATGAAGTGAAGCAGTTTAACGCCCGGTATATAAGCGTTTGTTGCGTTGTGTGTTGCATTCAGCTTGACGCCGACGACCAACGATCATGATATCGGTATTTCACTTCTTTCGTATTCCAGGAAAGGATCATTTCAAACACAAGTTATATTTATAGAATCGTACCTGATTACTTTTCTTTTTTTTCATCAGCTAGTAATCTGTAGTGTGATTGCCGTCGTGGCATCAGCGCCGGAGGGAACACTTTCCACATCCTACGGGACTCCCAGCGTAGGAGGACTTGGAGGCTCGACGGGTTCTGGCTTCGGAAGCGGAGGCAGCGGAGGTTTCGGAGGCGCCAGCGGAAGCCTCAGGCCAGCCACAGGCGGGCCTTTTGGCGGAGCTGGACTAGGACACACAACAGGAACAGGGGCGTCCGGA
>NC_091566.1:906152-908652 GCF_042767895.1 Penaeus vannamei
CTAAGGGTGTCAAAGAGAAGCAAACAAGGTGGGGCAATAGAGGTATTTACATAGCCTGCAGTTAAGAAGAAAAGAAGAATCATTTACGATATTTGATTGGCGGAAGAATGCATGAAGCAACAACAGTGTTTCCCTGGGAGATGCCACACTATAAATAAAGAAAAAAGAAGTTGCTTCAAGCAAGAAAAGTTGATATAATAATAGTTTTTTTTCACCATCAAGCTGTAACTCCACCATTAATGAACTACTTGAAGAAGCATCTCACTCTTAGCCCCAGGTTACTTGGCAGAACAAGTCTTCTTTGGCGAAACTAATTAGTCGATAACTTCAGGCAAAACCTTTCGTGTTAAATGTATCTGCGGATGATATAAGTTGCCTTCCAATTTATCAATGAAATTAATATCTTAGTGGAAGAAATAAAATCAATCGCTCAAAGCATGAGAAGTCTTTATTCCCCAGGTCTCCTATTTACACACACACACACACATACACATATACACATACATACATACACATATACATACAAATGTATATAGTACTTGAAATCATAAGTACAAACTGAATAAGTAAAGCATCTGTATACACAATTTCAGGTAGCAGACTATATATTGTATTCGGCTTGTAATTTTCTTGTAAACGCTGACAAAACTATATATGGTCTATTCATCTGTCAAAATATCTAGCTGTCTATCTGCAACTGTAACAAAATGATGGAAAGAAACAGTAACCTAGTTATAACGTTAATAACAGTACGTAAGAAGTAAGAAGGATCATACTCCTAGTTCCTATACGAGACAAAGAAAGCTTAAATCGCTCCGAATAATTAAATGCAGAACAAAGAGATGTGGGTCCAAGGCAGGATATAAAAAAACTTCCTGTTCGCAATTTTCTGTATGGGCGTTCGGTCAAGGCCATTCCCCAAACGCGAATGACGGTGCAGAGGGAGTGAAAGGCGTCGGAAGGAGCGGAAGAGCCTGACGCACGTATATAAGCGTCTAGTCCCCGAGCTCTTCATTCAGTTCGACTCCGTCTCTCAACAACAATGATATCGGTAAAATAGTGTGTTTGAGTCACGCGAAACTCGTATAAATTCATTAGTGCTGCGCAAACAGTTAGCTTAACAAATGTTTTGTTTTCCTCTGCAGAAATTAGTGATCTGTGGCGTGATCGCCGCCGTGGCATCACTGCCCCAAAGCCCGTCTACGTCCTACGGGACTCCCAATGTGGGATCTGGAGGAGGAGGCTTCGGTGGCAGCGGGTTTGGAGGTTCCTCGGGAAGTGGGTTTGGGAGGGGGACCAGCGGAGGTTTCGGAGGAGCTGGCAGTGGCTTCGGAGGAGCTGGCAGTGGCTTCGGAGGAGCTGGCAGTGGCTTCGGAGGAGCTGGCAGTGGCTTCGGAGGAGGAGCAGGCATTGGAGGAGGATCTGGCAGTGGTTTTGGGGGAGCTGGTGCTGGGTTCGGAGGAGGAGCAGGCCTTGGAGGAGGAGCTGGCAGTGGCTTCGGAGGAGGAGCAGGCCTTGGAGGAGGAGCTGGCAGTGGCTTCGGAGGAGCTGGAAGTGGTTTTGGAGGAGCAGGAAGCGGATTAGGAGGAGGGTCATCTGGAGCGGGATACACAGGAGGAAGAGGCGCTGGCGCCACCTCTCATCGTGGCTCATCTGCAGGAGGATTTAGAGGTTCCGTAGGATCTTCAAGAGGTTCTGGTGGTGCTTTTGGAGGAAGCGGTTTCGGGGGCTCTTCAGGTAGCGGATTCGGTGGTTCATCCCGTGGCTCATCAGGAGGATCTAGAGGTTCATCTGGAGTAGGTTTTGGAGGCTCATCCGCAGGAGGATTCGGAGGCAGCGCCGCTGGAGGCGCTGGAGCTGGAGGGTACAGCGGCTCCTCAGGGCCTGTGGTTCCCATCCTCAGGGACGACCGTCAGGGACCCGATGAGTTCGGAAACTACAACTTCAACTTCGAAACTGGCGACGGCATCAGCCGACAGGAACAGGGTGCCCCTCAGGGACCAACTGGCGCCGTGGCTTCTCAAGGATCATGGTCGTAAGTAACCACAGTTCAGCCACAAGCCAAAAGTATGCTGTGTCCAGATCCATAAACCTTTACAAGCGATTTCTCTAACTCTAACGAACTGTTTCCAGGTTTACCTTCCCTGACGGCACTCCAGCTAACTTCAATTTCGTTGCTGACGAGAACGGTTACCGTGTGGAGTCTGACCTGCTGCCCACCCCCCCTCCCCTCCCCCCGCACGCCATCGCCCAGATCGAGAAGGCTCGTCAGGAGGACGCCGCCGCTGCTGCTTCCGGTGGGCGAGGCGGTTATGGTGGCCAGTCAGGTTCCGGTTCTGGACAGTTCTCAGGTGCTGGCCAATCAGGCTTTGGCTCTGGCCAGTTCTCAGGTGCTGGCCAATCAGGCTTTGGCTCCGGTCAGTTCTCAGGTGCTGGCCAATCAGGCTTTGGCTCTGGCCAGTTCTCAGGTGCTGGCCAATCAGGCTTTGGCTCTGGCCAG
>NC_091566.1:961152-963652 GCF_042767895.1 Penaeus vannamei
GAGTAAGAATTGAATATAAACACAGACAAACTTATAAAGAGTTCGAAACTTAACGTTTATTTCCGGTTCTTACTATGGCTGTTTTCATATATATATATATATATATATATATATATATATATATATATATATATATATATATATATATGTATGTATGTATGTATATATATTCGAAGGATGGTAATAAGTTATCCTTCCCCTCTTCAGAAAGTCGTGATATGCGCTGTGGTGGCCGCTGTGGCATCACTGCCTCAAGGTTCACCGTCTAGATCCTATGGACTTCCCGGTGGAGGTTCATCCGGCGGTTTCGATGGACTAGGAGGTGGGCCTGGAAGTGGAGCTGGAGGCAGTGGAGGATTCGGAGGTGGAGCTCCTGGTTCGGGCAGTGGAGGATTCGGAGGTGGAGCTCCTGGTTCGGGCAGTGGAGGATTCGGAGGTGGAGCTCCTGGTTCAAGCAGTGGAGGATTCGGAGGTGGAGCTCCTGGTTCAGGTAGTGGAGGATTCGGAGGTGGAGCTCCTGGTTCAGGCAGTGGAGGATTCGGAGGTGGAGCAACTGGAGGATTCGGCGGTGGAGCCACCGGAGGATTTGGCGGTTCCTCGGGAGGATTCGGTGCTGGTGGTGCTGGAGCTTCAGGTCCTGTCATCCCCATTATTACCGATGATCGCCAAGGTCCCGACGAGTTCGGAAACTACAACTTCAACTTCGAAACTGCAAACGGCATCATTCGTCAGGAGCAAGGAGCCCCACAAGGAGAAACTGGAGCCGTGGCACAGCAGGGATCTTGGTCGTAAGTGTGACATTTGCTTCTGCTAAGATCATGTGTAAACCGCAGCCTCTTCTTCAGACAGAAATTCAATCTACGTTTCCTCTTTTCAGGTTCACCTTCCCTGACGGCACTCCAGCTGAGTTCACCTTCGTCGCTGACGAGAACGGTTTCCGCGTGGAGTCCGACCTGCTGCCCACACCCCCTCCCCTCCCCCCGCACGCCATCGCCCAGATCGAGAAGGCTCGTCAGGAGGACGCCGCCGCTGCAGCTTCCGGTGGACGTTACAGTGGCCAGTCAGGCTCTGGCCAATCTGGATTCGGTTCAGGAGCTGGCCAATCAGGATTCGGTTCAGGAGCTGGCCAATCAGGATTCGGTTCAGGAGCTGGCCAATCAGGATTCGGTTCAGGAGCTGGCCAATCAGGATTCGGTTCAGGAGCTGGCCAATCTGGATTCGGTTCAGGAGCTGGCCAGTCTGGATTCGGTTCAGGAGCTGGCCAATCTGGATTCGGTTCAGGAGCTGGCCAATCTGGATTCGGTTCAGGAGCTGGCCAATCTGGATTCGGTTCAGGAGCTGGCCAATCTGGATTCGGTTCAGGAGCTGGCCAATCTGGATTCGGTTCAGGAGCTGGCCAATCTGGATTCGGTTCAGGCTCTGGCCAATCTGGATTCGGTTCAGGAGCTGGCCAATCTGGATTCGGTTCAGGAGCTGGCCAATCTGGATTCGGTTCAGGAGCTGGCCAATCTGGATTCGGTTCAGGAGCTGGCCAATCAGGATTTGGTTCTAGTGGCCAGTTCTCAGGTTCAGGTTCCTCCCAACAAGGACTTAGCACCGGTTATGGTTACCCCTAAATTGAACCATGATAATGTGACATTATTTTATCTGCCATTTTTTGACCAAGCGATATCATAATTCCTCTCATCAACCCTCATCTTTATCACTTGTTATTATTAGAGTTAAGTCGTAAATATGACGCTTAGTAGCACTGTAGATACTCGGTTATATTAAATGTGTACCTGTGAATTACTAAGTCTATTCTGCACCTTTCATGCTATAATGTATACGCATACAATATATATATATATATATATATATATATATATATATATATATATATATATATATATATATATATATATATACATAAATGCACAAATAAATATACATGCAGATATAAGTATATATGCATATACATACATATATACATACATACATACATATATATATATATATATATATATATATATATATATATATATATATATATATATATATATATATATATGTATATATATACATGCATATATATATATATATATATATATATATATATATATATATATATATATATATATGTATATATACATATATACATGCATATATATATATATATATATATATATATATATATATATATATATATATATATATATATATATATATATATATATATTGTCTGCTGTCGTTGCACCTGTCTATTCAGAATGAAACTGACAGGATTTCATTCACTTTATAATTGTTCTGTTCCATCTCATCCTCGTCCAGTAGATCTCGATCCGTCCATAAAACTAACCAGGTTAAGAAACGAAAAGATGTGATACATTGCTTTAATTCCATGTCATACACAACAAACATTAACTATTGTGTCGTTATCAAGGCAGATCTTTGGAATTCTGATTGGGATCTGCGAACGGGCGCCATCAACGACCATCTATATCCTTTATGGTTGATGAAA
>NC_091566.1:1026152-1036152 GCF_042767895.1 Penaeus vannamei
TTCTTTCCACTTCGTCGGGAGATGTTACAGACTCACCAGGAGGCTTTACAAGTTCTGCAGGAGTTCTCATAGAACCAGCAGGTTCACATGGATTCATTCAAGGCTCAAGTGGCCTAGCTAGCACTTTAGATCTTTCACATTCTACAGAACCCTTCAAAGTTACCACGGAAAGTTCTGGAGGCTCTTCAGGAAGTTTGGGAAGCTCCTCTGGTACTTTTTCTATTGGAGGTTTTGGAACTTCTACAACAACCCCTAGAGGGACCACAGCAGGCCATGGAGACTCTACGGAAAAATATAGAGGGCTAACAGAAACTTCTGTAGGAACCTTTGGAGGCTCTACAACTGGCCTTGGAGGCTCCACAGGAGGTTTTGGAGGCTCTACAGCTGGCCTTGGAGGCTCCACAGGAGGTTTTGGAGGCTCTACAGCTGGCCTTGGAGGCTCCTCAGGAACCTCCTCCACAGGTGGTTTTGGAGGCTCTACAGCTGGCCTTGGAGGCTCGACAGGAGGTTTTGGAGGCTCTACAGCTGGCTTTGGAGGCTCCACAGGAGGTTTTGGAGGCTCTACAGCTGGCCTTGGAGGCTCCTCAGGAACCTCCTCCACAGGTGGTTTTGAAGGCTCTACAGCTGGCCTTGGAGGCTCCACAGGAGGTTTTGGAGGCTCTACAGCTGGCCTTGGAGGCTCCACAGGAGGTTTTGGAGGCTCTACAGCTGGCCTTGGAGGCTCCACAGGAGGTTTTGGAGGCTCTACAGCTGGCCTTGGAGGTTCCTCAGGAACCTCCTCCACAGGTGGTTTTGGAGGCTCTACAGCTGGTCTTGGAGGCTCCACAGGAGGTTTTGGAGGCTCTACAGCTGGCCTTGGAGGCTCCTCAGGAACCTCCTCCACAGGTGGTTTTGGAGGCTCTACAGCTGGTCTTGGAGGCTCCACAGGAGGTATTGGAAGCTCTACAGCTGGCCTTGGAGGCTCCACAGGAGGTTTTGGAGGCTCTACAGCTGGCCTTGGAGGCTCCTCAGGAACGTCCTCCACAGGTGGTTTTGGAGGCTCTACAGCTGGCCTGGGAGGCTCCACAGGAAGCTTTGAAGGCTCTGCAACTGGAACCTTCTCCACAGGAGGTTTTGGGGGCTCCCCAATAGGCTTCGGGGGAGGCTCTACAACAGGTTATGATAGTTCCTCAGGTACCTCCTCCACAGGTCTTGGAGGCTCTACAGCTGGGCTTGGAGGCTCCACAGGAACCTCCTCCACAGGAGGTATTAGAGGCTCCACAATAGGCTTCGGGGGAGGCTCTACAACAGGCTATGGGAGTTCCTCAGGTACCTCCTCCATAGGTCTTGGAGGCTCTACAGCTGGGCTTGGAGACTCCACAGGAGGATTTGGAGGCTCTACAGCTAGCCTTGGAGGCTCCTCAGGAACCTCCTCCACAGGAGGTTTTGGAGGCTCTACAGGAGGTTTAGCAGGTTCTACTGCTGGCCTTGGAGGCTCCACAGGAGGTTTTGGAGGCTCTACAGCTGGCCTTGGAGGCTCCACAGGAGGTTTTGGAGGCTCTACAGCTGGCCTTGGAGGCTCCACAGGAGGTTTAGGAGGCTCTACAGCTGGCCTTGGAGGCTCCTCAGGAACCTCCTCCACAGGAGGTTTTGGAGGCTCTACAGCTGGCCTTGGAGGCTCCACAGAAGGTTTAGGAGGCTCTACAGCTGGCCTTGGAGGCTCCTCGGGAACCTCCTCCACAGGAGGTACTGGAGGCTCCACAATAGGCTTCAAGGGAGGCTCTACAGCAGGCTATGGCAGCTCCTCAGGTACATCCTCCACAGGAGGTTTTGGAAGTTCTACAGCTGGCCATGGAGGCTTCTCAGGAACCTCCTCCACAGGAGGTTTTGGAGGCTCTTCAGCTGGCGTTGGAGGCTCCACAGGAGGTTTTGGAAGCTCTACAGCTGGCCATGGAGGCACCTCAGTAACCTCCTCCACAGGAGGTTTTGGAGGCTCTTCAGCTGGCCTTGGAGGCTACACAGGAGGTTTAGCAGGAACTACAGCTGGCGTTGGAGGCTCAACAGGAGGTTTTGGAGGCTCTACAGCTGGCCTTGGAGGCTCCTCAGGAACCTCCTCCACAGGAGGGTTTGGAGGCTCTTCAGCTGGCCTTGGAGGCTCAACAGGAGGTTTTGGAGGCTCTACAGCTGGCCTTGGAGGCTCCTCAGGAACCTCCTCCACAGGAGATTTTGGAGGCTCTACAGCTGGCCTTGGAGGCTCCTCAGGAACCTCCTCCACAGGAGGTTTTGGAGGCTCTACAGGAGGTTTAACAGGTTCTACTGCTGGCCTTGGAGGCTCCACAGGAGGTTTTGGAGGCTCTACAGCTGGCCTTGGAGGCTCCACAGGAGGTTTTGGAGGCTCTACAGCTGGCCTTGGAGGCTCCTCAGGAACCTCCTCCACAGGAGGTATTAGAGGCTCCACAATAGGCTTCGGGGGAGGCTCTACAACAGGCTATGGGAGTTCCTCAGGTACCTCCTCCACAGGTCTTGGAGGCTCCACAGGAGGTCTTGGAGGCTCTACAGCTAGCCTTGGAGGCTCCTCAGGAGGTTTTGGAGGCTCCACAGGAGGTCTTGGAGGCTCCACAGGAGGTCTTGGAGGCTCCACAGTAGGTCTTGGAGACTCCACAGGAGGTCTTGGAGGCTCCACAGGAGGTCTTGGAGGCTCCACAGGAGGTCTTGGAGGCTCCACAGGAGGTCTTGGAGGCTCCACAGGAGGTCTTGGAGGCTCCACAGGAGGTCTTGGAGGCTCCACAGGAGGTCTTGGAGGCTCCACAGGAGGTCTTGGAGGCTCTACAGCTAGCCTTGGAGGCTCCTCAGGAACCTCCTCCACAGGAGGTTTTGGAGGCTCTTCAGCTGGCCTTGGAGGCTCCACAGGAGGTTTAGGAGGCTCTACAGCTGGCCTTGGAGGCTCCTCAGGAACCTCCTCCACAGGAGGTATTAGAGGCTCCCCAATAGGCTTCGGGGGAGGCTCTACAACAGGCTATGGGAGTTCCTCAGGTACCTCCTCCACAGGTCTTGGAGGCTCTACAGCTGGGCTTGGAGGCTCCGCAGGAGGTTTTGGAGGCTCTACAGCTGGCCTTGGAGGCTCCTCAGGAACCTCCTCCACAGGAGATTTTGGAGGCTCTACAGCTGGCCTTGGAGGCTCCACAGGAGGTTTTGGAGGCTCTACAGCTGGCCTTGGAGGCTCCACAGGAGGTTTAGGAGGCTCTACAGCTGGCCTTGGAGGCTCCTCAGGAACCTCCTCCACAGGAGGTTTTGGAGGCTCTACAGGAGGTTTAACAGGTTCTACTGCTGGCCTTGGAGGCTCCACAGGAGGTTTTGGAGGCTCTACAGCTGGCCTTGGAGGCTCCACAGGAGGTTTTGGAGGCTCTACAGCTGGCCTTGGAGGCTCCTCAGGAACCTCCTCCACAGGAGATTTTGGAGGCTCTACAGCTGGGCTTGGAGGCTCCACAGGAGGTTTTGGAGGCTCTACAGCTGGCCTTGGAGACTCCTCAGGAACCTCCTCCACAGGAGGTATTAGAGGCTCCACAATAGGCTTCGAGGGAGGCTCTACAACAGGCTATGGGAGTTCCTCAGGTACCTCCTCCACAGGTCTTGGAGGCTCCACAGGAGGTCTTGGAGGCTCTACAGCTAGCTTTGGAGGCTCCTCAGGAACCTCCTCCACAGGAGGTTTTGGAGGCTCTACAGGAGGTTTAGCAGGTTCTACTGCTGGCCTTGGAGGCTCCACAGGAGGTTTTGGAGGCTCTACAGCTGGCCTTGGAGGCTCCACAGGAGGTTTTGGAGGCTCTACAGCTGGCCTTGGAGGCTCCACAGGAGGTTTTGGAGGCTCTACAGCTGGCTTAGGAGGCACCACAGGAGGTTTTGGAGGCTCCACAGGAGGTCTTGGAGGCTCCACAGGAGGTCTTGGAGGCTCCTCAGGAACCTCCTCCACAGGAGGCTTTGGAGGCTCTTCAGCTGGCCTTGGAGGCTCCACAGGAGGTTTAGGAGGCTCTACAGCTGGCCTTGGAGGCTCCTCAGGAACCTCCTCCACAGGAGGTTTTGGAGGCTCCCCAATAGGCTTCGGGGGAGGCTCTACAACAGGCTATGGGAGTTCCTCAGGTACCTCCTCCACAGGTCTTGGAGGCTCTACAGCTGGCCTTGGAGGCTCCACAGGAGGTTTTGGAGGCTCTACAGCTGGCCTTGGAGGCTCCACAGGAGGTTTTGGAGGCTCTACAGCTGGCCTTGGAGGCTCCTCAGGAACCTCCTCCACAGGAGGTTTTGGAGGCTCTACAGGAGGTTTAACAGGTTCTTCTGCTGGCCTTGGAGGCTCCACAGGAGGTTTTGGCTCTACAGCTGGCCTTGGAGGCTCCACAGGAGGTTTTGGAGGCTCCACAGGAGGTCTTGGAGGCTCCACAGGAGGTCTTGGAGGCTCCACAGGAGGTTTTGGAGGCTCCACAGGTCTTGGAGGCTCCACAGGAGGTCTTGGAGGCTCCACAGGAGGTCTTGGAGGCTCCACAGGAGGTCTTGGAGGCTCCACAGGAGGCCTTGGAGGCTCTACAGCTAGCCTTGGAGGCTCCTCAGGAACCTCCTCCACAGGAGGTTTTGGAGGCTCTTCAGCTGGCCTTGGAGGCTCCACAGGAGGTTTTGGAGGCTCCACAGGAGGTTTTGGAGGCTCTACAGCTGGCCTTGGAGGCTTCACAGGAGGTTTAGGAGGCTCTACAGCTGGCCTTGGAGGCTCCACAGGAGGTTTTGGAGGCTCTTCAGCTGGCCTTGGAGGCTTCACAGGAGGTTTAGGAGGCTCTACAGCTGGCCTTGGAGGCTCCACAGGAGGTTTAGGAGGTTCTACAGCTGGCCTTGGAGGCTCCACAGGAGGTTTTGGAGGCTCTTCAGCTGGCCTTGGAGGCTCCACAGGAGGTTTTGGAGGCTCTACAGCTGGCCTTGGAGGCTCCACAGGAGGTTTTGGAGGCTCTACAGCTGGCCTTGGAGGCTCCACAGGAGGTTTTGGAGGCTCTTCAGCTGGCCTTGGAGGCTCCACAGGAGGTTTAGGAGGCTCTACAGCTGGCCTTGGAGGCTCCTCAGGAACCTCCTCCACAGGAGGTACTGGAGGCTCCACAATAGGCTTCAAGGGAGGCTCTACAGCAGGCTATGGCAGCTCCTCAGGTACATCCTCCACGGGAGGTTTTGGAAGTTCTACAGCTGGCCATGGAGGCTCCTCAGGAACCTCCTCCACAGGAGGTTTTGGAGGCTCTTCAGCTGGCGTTGGAGGCTCCACAGGAGGTTTTGGAAGCTCTACAGCTGGCCATGGAGGCTCCTCAGGAACCTCCTCCACAGGAGGTTTTGGAGGCTCTACAGCTGGCCATGGAGGCTCCTCAGGAACCTCCTCCACAGGAGGTTTTGGAGGCTCTACAGCTGGCCATGGAGGCTCCTCAGGAATCTCCTCCACAGGAGGTTTTGGAGGCTCTTCAGCTGGCCTTGGAGGCTCCACAGGAGGAATTGAAGGCTCTACCGCTGGCCTTGGAGGCTCCACAGGAGGTTTTAGAGGATCTACAGCTAGCCTTGGAGGCTCCTCAGGAACCTCCTCCACAGGAGGATTTAGAGGCTCTACAGCTGGCCTTGGAGGCTCCACAGGAGGTTTTGGAGGCTCTACAGCTGGCCATGAAGGCTCCTCAGGAACCTCCTCCACAGGAGGTTTTGGAGGCTCTACAGCTGGCCATGGAGGCTCCTCAGGAATCTCCTCCACAGGAGGTTTTGGAGGCTCTTCAGCTGGCCTTGGAGGCTCCACAGGAGGAATTGAAGGCTCTACAGCTGGCCTTGGAGGCTCCACAGGAGGTATTGGAGGCTCTACAGCTGGCCTTGGAGGGTCCACAGGAGGTTTTAGAGGCTCTACAGCTGGCCTTGGAGGCTCCTCAGGAACCTCCTCCACAGGAGGATTTAGAGGCTCTACAGCTAGCCTTGGAGGCTCTACAGGAGGATCTGGAGGCTCTACAGCTGGCCTTAGGGGCTCCTCAGGAACTTCCTCCACAGGAGGTTTTGGAGGCTCTACAGCTGGCCTTGGGGGCTCCTCAGGAACCTCCTCCACAGGAGGATTTAGAGGCTCTACAGCTGGCCTTGGAGGCTCCACAGGAGGTTTTGGAGGCTCTACAGCTGGCCATGGAGGCTCCTCAGGTTCCAGAGGAGGTCTTGGAGGTTCTGCAGCTGGCGCTGGAGGCTCCACAGGAGGAAGATTTGGAGGTTCAGCAGGTGGATTCAAGAGCACATCACACCATGAAGGTACACTCGGATGCTTTGATTTTCCCTGTACAGTTGAAGTACACAGTATTCAGTATCAGTTTTTTTTTTTTTTTTTTTTTTTTTTTTTTTTTTTTTGCTGTTGTTTTTTTTTCAACCAATATACGACGGAATGCTGTTGACTCAAAGATATCTGTGTAAACCTTTATAGTAATGGTTGCAATCTAATAATAATTGAGATAATGTATGTTCCCAGTCAGTGGGGTTAGGTTTGTTGATTTACTTTTGTTGATAATTATAGCACTTTGAGAGCCGTCAAATTTGGTATCGAGGAAGTATGGTTACCTGCCAACTAAATATAGCAGTTATAATCAGTGTAACCCATTACACAATGTTAATATTAATACGGCGTAAGATGTTTATCTCTGCCTTATCCTGCCAAACAGCTGTGGTGAATGTTTATTCCAGGCAGGGGTTGAAGGGACAGCAATTCACCATGAATAAGAAAAAATTGTCCAACTTAAGGGGAATATTGGTCAATAATGCAACTTTATCCGGCTGATGATGATGAAAATTAAATACGATTTTTGGATTGCAGGTTTGGACATCCAGATCCTCAGGGACGATCGCCAAGGGCCCGATGAAGAAGGAAATTATGAATTCAGTTTTGAAAATGAAAATGGAATCATTCGCCAGGAACAAGGTATCGCAAAGGGAGAGTCTGGTGCTGTAACGCAACAAGGTGGATGGTCGTAAGTATGACCTGGTATTTTGATACTGTACTTTTGATTCTATTTTACCCAATTCGAAATGGAAGAATGGATATAAATTCATATAAATGCTTATCCTTGCAGGTTTTCTTTCCCCGATGGTACTCCGGCATCCTTCAATTTCGTTGCTGACGAAAAGGGATTTCGAGTCGAGTCTGACCTGCTGCCAACGCCGCCTCCCCTGCCCGCCCACGCCCTCGCTCAGATCGAAAGAGCTCGCCAACAGACGCCCACGCCCCCACAAGCGCCGCCGCGTCCCGATGGAGCTAAACCCTCCTCCCAGAACCCCAGCAGAACCTATGGCTATCCTTAGCGTGTACTGTCCATAGCTTCAGTTTGATCTCATGTTTTTTTCAGCAGTTACCGTTCCCCCGGTCGGAGTTCACTCGAGGCTTCCAATCGCTTTGGCATTTAAAGCAATCAAAAATATTACGTTCTCTCTATGTATGTAATGTATAGACAAAAATATATATAAATAGTAAAGGTTTTACTGAAATATTGAGAGTTATTTTCCACTTATGAAGAAGGAAATAGCCGTTCATGGGAGGGAGGGCCCGCCGACTCCCAAAGTCTACCACTCCCTCCTGTAAGTGTAGAAGTCGCAGCTGTAGGACAAGGAAAGAGTAACCCTTGTTGCTGGGTGACGACTTCCCTCCCACTATTGTCCTTGAACTCCCGCACAGTCCATGAACGAACGACCATTTGTTGCAAGTTTTCACGTCGTTAAAGCCAAACTTAGAAGCATTTTATAACTCGTCCTGTATTTCCTCACTATGCACAGAATTTTGACAACAGAGTCGGAAGGGGGCACAGAGCGGGTACTCGAATATAGACAGGTTGATTACATGTCAGTCGACGTTAGTCGATAATGCCTACGAAGACACTGGGTGAGTGTAGCATATATATATATATATATATATATATATATATATATATATATATATATATATATATATATATATATATATATATATATGCATATGTATATATATATGTGTGTGTGTGTCTCTCTCTCTCTCTCTCTCTCTCTCTCTCTCTCTCTCTCTCTCTCTCTCTCTCTCTCTCTCTCTCTCTCTCTCTCTCTCTCTTTCCGTCGCTTAGGAAACCAATTTTCAAGTCGGGGGATATAGACGATGTGAATAATTGTCGCCCTATCACTATACTCCCTATATTATCTAAAGTTCTTATAAAAATTGTAGCAAATCAATTAACGAGTTTTCTGGAGGCCAATAACTTATTATCTAAAACGCAACAAGGTTTCAGAAATAAGTTATCTACTGAAACAGCTTTACTACAAATTACTGATGAGATCTATAATAACATAGACAATAATCAGGTAAATTTGCTCACATTATGCGACCTTTTTAAGGTTTTTGATAGTGTTAACCATGATATTCTCCTCAACAAATTAGTAATTCATAAAATTGATACCTTTTGGTTTAAAAGTTATTTAGATGCAAGGACCCAATCGGTAAGAATCAATGATTGTATGTCATCAAAACAAGAAGTACCTTTTGGTGTTCCACAAGAATCCATTTTAGGTCCGATCCTATTCACAATTTTCATAAATGATTTATCAACAATAGCTCATAACTGCCTTCTGGTACAGTACGTCGATGATTCACAGTTTCTTCATAGTGACTCTGTAAACAACTTGAATACATTAATAAGAAACACTCAACATACCCTTACACAAGCAAAATTATATTTTGACACTAATGGTCTTAAACTAAATCCACATAAAACTCAATGTATATTTATAGGTAGCCGGCAGAATATAGCTAAAATTCCCAATGACACGACCATAGAATTTGAAGGCTGCTCTATCAAGCCGAACACTTCAGTGAATAATCTGGGAGTATACTTAGACAAATTCATGACATTTGAACAACACGTTGACAAGATACACAGGAAAGTAATGGGCACCCTAGTATATCTTAATCCCATAAAAAATCAAATCACTACTGAAACTAGAATCATGGTTGTGCAAACTCTAGTTCTAAGCATTATTAACTATTGTTCAAATATTTGGGGTTCGGCTAACAAAACCTAAATGCAAAAAGTACAAACATTACAAAACTTTGCTGCAAGAGTTGCATTATGTAATATCAGTAAATTTGATCACATTAGCCCGCATATCCAAAAATTAAAATGGTTAAAAGTCCAACCTAAATGCAGTTATGACACATGTGTATTCATCTACAAGCTCATTCATGGGAATTATCCGCAATGGTTAATGCCCTTGCAAACTGTAGGGACCACATCAGGTGTCGTGACACGCCAAGTAAACTCTCTTTATGTTAAGAGATCGAGTACTGATACAGGGGCACGACAAATGGAAATACGTGGACCCAAGCTATGGAACATGTTACCAGATAATATAAGAGTCATTAATAGCTTTTGTAATTTCAAAACGAAATTAAAAGAACACCTATTAAATAATAAACTGTAGATATGAATGTATTTATGTAAAGAATAATCATTGTAATTAGTGGAATAAAATATTTTGACTTTGACTTTGATTCTCTCTCTCTTTCTCTCTCTCTTTCTCTCTCTCTCTCTGTCTCTCTCTCTCTCTCTCTCTCTCTCTCTCTCTCTCTCTCTCTATATATATATATATATATATATATATATATATATATATATATATATATATATATATATATATATGTATATATATGTATGTATGTATGTATGTATATATACAGAGTATACATGAATTTATATGTACATACATAAACACACTCACATACACACACGCACACACACACACACACACACACACACACACACACACACACACACACACACACACACACACACACACACACACACACACACACGCACGCGCACACACACACACACACACACACACTCACACTCACACACACACACACACACACACACACACAAACATGTATTCTGTTAACCATATAATGAGAGAAGCGAGAACAAGAAAATAAAGAACAGAACAACAAAAATAATGAAAACTACAGACGAAAGTGTAG